>NW_027497724.1:0-120923 GCF_021521415.1 Bidens hawaiensis | reverse complement strand
AAAGGATCTCAGTTCGATTTTGCGTTGTCACGACGTTTCCTTCTTCGGTTGCACCCGATGTACAATACTTTAGGACGTATCCTCCCATGCCACAATTATAACACTTGAAAGCTTTAAACGACGGACATTTACCCTATTTATTACGATTCCAATTCTTTCGACCATTACTTCCTTCCTATTGTTTCGTTCCTCGGGTTTATTTCCTTTTTGAAGTTGTTCGATCGATCCCATGGTTTCTTTTTGTTGTAACCGTGGTGGGTTTGAACCTTCCTTTTCCTTTGCCCGCAACTAGTTTTCTTGCTTTGGTACAGCGGTGACCGACACATTCGTCAATTTTGGGTCTTATTTGTATTCGTTTATTATGTAAACCGAAACCTTCGATATAATCAAAATGATGGATTTTATGTTACATTATTGTTTTATACTTGTTGGATTCAAGAACACCCTTTTTGGTCCCTAAAAATGGCCTTAAAATGCTTAAAACAACTCCGGGGACCAAAACTGCCAATTTTAAAAGTTTAGATTTTTCCCTTTTTGACCTTAGCGCCACGCTAAGATCAAGGGGCAGAGACCTTAGCGCCGCGCTAAGAGAGGTCTGCACAGAAATCCTTTTTTTTGTTGTTTTATGCAAACATGTGACCAAAACACCTCATTTTCATGCAAACACTTTATACTTGATTCCTTTCAACTTACCCTATATATACACCACCCATATTTATCCCTTATTCCCTGCTACAACTCCTCAATTCTCTCTTAAGTTCAAGATCTTAAGGTTGTTTTCTTAGTGTTCTTGAAGGTTTGACTTCTAAAAGTCAAACTGAGTTTAATCTTTCATTCTAACTTGTTTATGTAGTCTTATTAATACTTGAATATGGTGGAACAACATATATATAATATACACACCTTGTTACCTTTGGTAGTTACTTCTCATATTCCGGTCGGTGAGGTTTCGGACCTCGTAAGGCAAGGCTTCATGGAGGACTTCGTGTCCTTTATATATATACACTTATATAACTTGTTTATACATATTAATCTTGCTTAACTTCTGCTCATTTTAGTTTGTTTGTCACATTACAAGTCTTGGGTATGTGGAGACCATCTATGAACTCGTTGTGAGATGGAAACCAAACCGAACTTTTGTTAAAAAAGACTTGTTGTTGACTTTTTAGTTGTAGAACTTAAATATTTTTATTTGTACATTATTATACAAGATCTATGATATATGGGTATGTGAAACCATTTATGAACTTATTGTGAGATGGAAACCGAACATGTCCGATTTTTTTACTCGCTTAAAACACACAAGTGTGTTTCTAGCTATCAAGACTTGTATATTTCTTTAAAAATACTTTACAAACTGATTTTAATTATTTCTTAAGTACTTAGAAATGTTGATCCAACTTGATCTCATAACAAAGTTTGGAACGACAAAAACCGAACACTCGTTTAACGTACGTTGTTAGTTCTAAAACAATAGATCTACATACTTGGTTAAGTATTAGTGGATTTTTATGAGTTATCTCATAACATTTAATATTTTGGAAAGTTGACTTTGGGTTTGACCAATTATCAAGACCCGAACCAATAACCCGAATACTCGTTAAAGACCCGTTTTATTATCTTTATCCCAAAGGAACTTGTATTCTTACATTTTTACCACCTTTTCACTTAACTAGGTTGAGTAAATATTAAGGTTGGATACTTTAACCCGGTTTCGAGCAAACTTACATTTTTTAAGGGTTATTATTATAAATCTTAAATAGTTACATTTTCAAACCTTAAAACTTTATTGTTTACATTTCTCAACATTATTTTACTTAAAGACCTCAAGACAACCCTTTTAATTCAAAACTCTCTTTCACCTATACTTTGCTCGTTAAACCTCATCCTTCCGGTTACTCGCCATTTTTACCAAATCATAGTTTATAGCTTGAATGTGAGTACTTTCATACCCCGTTTTCCGTCTTTCGTTTTAGGGTGACATTTCATACTTATTCAAACTAATGTTTTATACTTGAATCTTAAACCAAAAACGTTATTGTATACTTTACTTAAATAAATGCTCTGATTTGGTGTTCTATGATTATATGCCTATGTGTTATCGCTTTTGTTGGTTGATCTATAAATCCTAGACTATTTGGCATCCCCTTATAGCAAGGTGTCGTTACGTAATGCAATTAACGATAACTATAAAATCTAGACTATTTGCGTCCCCTTAATAGTAGTGTCGCAAACGTAAATCTATTAGCGATATCTATTTATCCAAGTTATTGCTTTTAGTTATTGTTTCGTATACAAGTTTTGTGGCTTTTTATTACTATATACTTATATACTCAAACTTATGAATTGCTCACCAACCTTTGTGTTGACAAACTTTATTTTATGAAATGCTATAGGTTTGACTTTTGTGACTCGAGGACTTGAAGAAAACGTTACCAATACTATTTGGATATTAGTAAAACGAACAATTATAATTGTTTGCTTGTATTCAATTTGTTTGTATGAACGAGATGTGTTGTTTATTGATTTATTAAATAAAATGAGTTGATTAAATATTGTCACTTTAAATAGGGTCTTGTGTATTTGTCCAATCACGTTGCCCCCGGCATGTTCCGCCGCCTTTGGTCGGGGTGTGACAGTTCGATCGATCCCATGGTTTCTTTTTGTTGTAATAGTGGTTGGGTTTGAACCTTCCTTTTCCTTTGCCCGCAACTAGTTTTCTTGCTTTGGTACAACGGTGACCGACACACCGACTATATATTTGGCTAAGGAGTCATACCCAGATAACAAGTTTTCAAATTCCGAGAGTGACGGTTGGATCGTCCAACCATGAATAGCAGCGACAAATGACTGAAATTCTAACCTTAACCCATGAATAATAATTAGTTTCATCCTCGCGTCTCTGATCCTTGATTGCTAATCTAATTCGGCAATCTCGCGAAAAAGTGATTTCACTTTATGGGAGTACTTTGGAATCGGCATATCTTTCTAAGTATCCGAAAGCAACTCGTTTTCAAGAAGTTGTAATCGGGTGTCTTTTTTCTTCGTGAATAGTCGTTCAAGAATATCCCATGCTTGCTTCGATGTTTCATCTTCTTGAAAGTGATCTAACATCTCCTCTTCAACTGTTCTTAATACGGACATCGCCTTCCCGACCTTTATTTGCCACTTCCCGACAGCACCTCCGATGTCGTTTCTTGGCACATGCATTTCGATTCCGTTGGTTACCTCCCAAAGGTCCTGACCATGAAGGTATGACATAACATATGTTGACCAAACCCGATAATTAGTTTGGTTCAATCACTTGATTCCAGCAACAAACGACATGTCAACCATGGTGTTTTTCTTTGTGTTCTTCTTCCCCATCACCAACAAACTATCAATCTACAACTTAGATAATCGTCTGTGGTAATCGTCCGTGAGACATGACTCTTTCTGGACTTTGATTGATAAACCGGAATTCGTGCGAACGAATTTGGTGTTCCTGGACTTCGACTAACAACCCTAATTCCTTGAAAATTGATGTATATAAAATTATACATCATTTTAGAATCTAATAAACTCTAAAAACTGCAACTTATATCAAATAATATAGCTCAAATAGCTACTTATCATATTAAAATGTATTTTCAGGTAAACCCAAGCCTTAAACAAAGAAACAAGCAAAAAAACCAAAGAAAAACGAAAGAAAACACCTGAACACGCCCTCGTGCCCCCTGGACATGCCCCCATGCCTTTAGGTGCAAGAAAATACAAAGTTTTGCAAGAAAAGACAAAATACTGGATACATAAGCACGGGGCCGTGCCTCAGAAGGCATGGGACCGTGGTCACCGTTCATAATAGACAAAAAGAAATATAACAGATCACCAGAAATACGGGGCCATGCCTCAAGAAGCACGCCCCCGTGGTGAGTCTACATGTATGATTTGATAGAGCACTAAATGCTAGAGGACAGCTGAACACTGGGGCGTGCCTCATGGAGCACGGGGCCGTGCCTGCCTCTCCAGACTACCAATAAATAGAGGAGCATGTTGCATTGATCAAGTGTGCTTGAAGAAAAGTTCCATACATGTTTCTCTTATAAAAACACTCACATTACACTCATATTGAAGATTTTGTGAAGAGTTTGAAGCCTTGGAAGTTACCATCATCCACCACCATCATCATCATCCATCACCAGGGAAGATTCATCCAACATTTGGTTAGATTGTTCTAAGTTTGATCATGTGTTTGTCATCCTCATCTCTTTTAATGTTCATAACTATGCTCATTATGAGCTAAACTCCTTTTACCGTCTAAAATCTATGAAGAAGCTTTGTTTTACTTGATGATTATGTTAAACATGTGATTTAGTTTGGTAAAGTACTTGGTTATTTTGCAATTATCCTTTGATGAAGAAATGTTTTATCCCTTTAACTCAATACATCAAGGTTAATGATTGACAATCATTCATGTTCACTTATGTTCTTGGAGACTAGAAATGGTAAAAAGAATACCTTGACACATTACTCAAGATAAAACATGGATCCTTATGTTGTACTTAGAAATAATGAGATATAGGTTATGATATATTTCTCTAGTTATCATGCTAGTTAAAGAAATCATATGTTAATGGAATGTGTAACTATAACCTACTTAAATCAACCAATGAGAGGTTGTGTGAGTTAACTACAATTACTCGAAGTTGTTAGGATTGGTATTTGAGAAATCGAGGTCAATTCTAATCGTTCTACTTTACCAAACTACTTGTCTACTTAAATTGACATTCTCGTGGTAGCATAATATTAAGCATAGGATGGACTTGAAAATACGCATGCTACTTTCTTTTATGTCATAAAATACGTTCACTTAGAAATGAAGGACTATTCTATCATATATTATTAGGACAAGTTTATCACATGTTTATTTAATAATCATCAAGGAAGAATTGAGTGGATTCTTGATCTTAGATGGTAACCTTCATATAATTGAATTACTTATTTAGAATTTCTCTTCTTGTCACCTATATATTATATATATAAGTATTTCTATTTTATAAAAAGTTGAAAATCAACCCCAAAATGATTATACTCTCCGATTAAAGAAAAACGAAGATTCATTATTAGAAACATTTGTGTCCACGAATCGATACTTGGTTCTTACCAATATTATTTTACATATACGATAGGTACACTTGCCTATTTTGTGTGTGAAATCACTTTTATAAATCTAAACACGGTCTTGTGCAAAAGCTGAATCTCCCATCTTTTATATTTTTAACCGCACGCACACCAACATCACGAATGAAAATTGGTAACCTACTCTTGATACCACTTGTTGAACTTGAACAGGGGAGCTGATGCTTGATCAAAAACTGATCTCAATTAATAACACAAGAAAAGTTGATGTCGCAAATAAAAAACATACGAACACACCAAGATATTGACCTGTGATTTTCTTTCTTTGATAAAAAAAACTGGAATAATAAAACAAAAAGATGGTTCGGGCTTATATAGACCTTTTACAATTTGACTTCTACTAGGACTAGGAAACTAATTATAAAATCAAAAACAAACTTTAAAACCGACAATAACAAACTAACTCGGATAACTCAAATAATTAAAAGAAACCTAATTTAATTTAATTATTATCTTGACCTCCTCCAGCCTCCCTATGAGATTGAACCGTACCACCTTAAATTATCGCCTTGTTTAACATGTTCGTGATTGCTAACTTTAATACTATAATTGATGCAACATAGATCAACGTACTCTGTAACAGACAGGTATCGTGTTCTCTTTAATTATCCATATGACAAAGTTGCACAGTAGTCTCTAGCCAACCTGTTGCTTAAATGGAACGCTAACAAATTCTATTAGCGTCGCCCCTAGTGAGTAAATCACACATTATTGTGTGTCTAACACCAAGTATATATACTTTCCATTGTTGACCGTGGACGTAGGTCGCGTTGACCGAACCACGTAAAATCTCGTGTCTCTTATTTATTGCTTTCGTTTGTGTGTGTGTGTTTGTGTTTCCGCTGCGTACTGACTCTGTTTAATACCTAACAAGGGGAATCAGAGCCGAAGGTTTATTGAACAGACGAGTGCACTGATACGAGGGATTATTTTTTCGGTTTATGATTGTAACCGTAAACTCTTGCAGCCAAGAATTGTGTTGGTGTGGCACGGTAATCAAGGAGTCTTTTGTGTAATTAATTTTGTTGGCAAAAGAAGTGCATACTTTTTTCTTAGTTTATCGTGACTTGCAAAAAAAATATATATATATATATAGTTTGTTTTTTTTGTTTTGGCTTGTGGCCTGTTTAACGCACACAAAGGAGGAAAAAAAAAGTCTTCTGTTTTGTCATCAAGTGTTAGGGTTTTGACACTGCCGCACTCTATTATTTAACCATCGATATAAAGTCTTGCAAAACATATAAGTATTCTGTTGGGTGACAACTTATCAAAGAAAGAAGTTAGTGTCAGCTTCCTCTTGTTTCCATATTAAAACTGAGCCGCTCACCGGCGTCTACAGCCATGTTTCAATCGTCGATCAACAGAAATCAAGTTTACTCGTTTCTTGTTTCTGACTAGGGTTGATTTTGGGATTGTTTGACATAGGTTAGGTGTTCAAGATTCGATTTGTTATTCGGGTTTGCTTTGATTGTGTGGTTCGGTTATTTGTTAACAGGAGTTTCGGGTTGCAAGAAAGGTTCGGGGTTTTGGATTAGAGTTTTTTGTTTATTGGTTTTTTCTCTAGTTTCTCGTTTGTGATGTCTGAAGACGGGAAGGTTCGAATCGACAAGTTTAATGGGATTGATTTTGCATGGTGGAAAATGCAAATAGAGGCGTTACTTGGTGAACATGATTTGGATATGGTATTGGAGGAAAACCCGGATAAAATGGATAAATCCGAAGAAACAATTTGGAACTCAAATGACAAGAAGGCTAGAGGTAAAATTACATTGGCTTTGACGAGGAGCGTTGCATTTAATATCATGAAAGAAACCACGGCTCGTGGTATGATGACGGCTCTGTCAAATATGTATGAAAAACCGTCTGCAGCCAATAAGGTGTTCTTGATGAGGGAATTGTTTATGACAAGGATGCACGAGGGAAGTTCAGTCACTTGTCACATTAATGATTTCATCTCAATTATGTCCAAGTTAGCTTCTGTGGGCATGAAGTTGGATAATGAGACTGAAGCTGTTATATTGTTATCTTCTTTTCCTGAGAATTGGTCTGGAACTGTAACGACCATTACTAGTTCTGTGGGGGCCGATGGTTTGGCAGATGAGGGGGTCCAAGATATTGTGTTAGGTGAAGACGTTCGCCGGAAAAGCACGAGTGGCGGATCATCTTCTGGTATGTTTTATGCTGGCAGGGGAAGGGAAAATAACAGGAACAGTGGGAGTCGGGGGAGGAGTTCGTCTAGAACTCGGAAGAATGTGAAGTGCTGGAGGTGTAATGAAGTTGGATATGTTAAGAGTGATTGTTCAAACAGATTACAGGGAAAGGCTGCTGAGGTGAACACTGCTACACAGGTTAATGAAGGCGTCAGTGATGATGTGACATTTGTCAAATTCGAGTCTCGGGTTATATTAGTTTTGTAAACTTTTATTTTTGTAAAACCGACTTAACATTTTTTGTTTCCTTATCTATTTATTATATAATATTATTATATATCCCGATCACCAATAAATCGATGTTTGTCAAATTATAGAGTCGTTAAGACAAACAGAAAGGGTCCAAACTGATTTTCGTAAAGTTATTATTAGTTTTAAAACCATTGAACTCATTTTAAACTTTGATTGAACTTGGAGGGCCATTTGGTAAATATGTAAAAGACATATAAAAGGAAACAAACCCTAACCCTAAACTTATTATTCACCCAACCGCACTCTTTCTCTCTCGATTTTCCGGCAGCCGTCTCCGGCGGCCGGAGCGGCGGTCCGACGACCTCCGACGCACCACCACCCCATCTCCGTCAACCCGACGCACTACCCCTCACGTTCCACCTTTGTTTTTCCGGCGAGTACACCTCCTCCGACGCCCCTTCGCCTCTCGGTTTCGTTTTTCCAGCGACCGGAAAAACGGCCGCCGGCACCGCAGCCTTCTCAACTCTCTCTCTGTCTCTCTCTCTCTCTCCCGCAGCTCTCTCTCTCTACATCACTCTCTCTCTCTCTATCTCTGCTCTCACTCTCTCTCTTTCTCTCTCGCGAACTCTCCCTCTCGCGGACTCCCTCTCTCTCACAGTAAGTCTCTCTCTTTGTTTCTGTTTTCCGGCGCCTCTCCGGCGGCCGGAATCAACTCCGGCAACCATTATTATTATCTATCTTATTATTATTATTATTATTATTATTATTATTATTATTATTATTATTATTATTATTATTATTATTATTATTACTAACTAGATTATTGTTATTATTATCATTATTATTATTAACTAGATTATTATTATTATTATCAATATTATTAACTAGATTATTATTGTTATAATAATTAATATTATTAACAAGATTATTATTATTATTATTGTGATTATTATTATTATTAACTAGATTATTGTTATTATTATCATTATTATTATTAACTAGATTATTATTATTATTATCAATATTATTAACTAGATTATTATTATAATAATTATTATTATTAACAAGATAATTATTATTATTATTGTGATTATTATTATTATTATTATTATTATTATCTTTTAACAAAACTATTATTATTATCATTATTATTATAAATATTAAAGTTGTTATTAATACTATTAAAGATCATATTATTATTATCTATTAAAATCACATTTTATCATTAATTACTAGCAGCAATATTATTATAATTATTTTGTGAACTCGTTTAGAAATCGAACCAACATCGAGTATGGTATCGTTATCACTATCAATATTATTTATTATTATTATTATTATTTTTATCAACAACATTTTAATTAATACTAAGATTGTTATTCTTTAACTATTTTTATTAGTATTATACTATATTAGTATTATTAATAATAATTATTGTTATTATTATTATCATCATCATTATTATTATATATATATATATATATTTAACATATCTTTTAGAATTATTATTATCATTACTATCATTATTATTAATAACATTATTATAAACCTTATTATCTATTCATTTTCATAAAACCGAACTCTTGATTTAAACCCGTCTTGTTTCTTTTAATATTGCTTTAGCTATTTAAAAGCCCAATAAACTAATATTATTTTATTTTTAAATTGTCAATTAAGTACGAGTCCCTAATCATTAACAAATTAACCTGTAATCCGATTTACAACCGAACCTCCTCGTTCATTGTTTCCAATATAGTTTCATTATGGTTTCAAGTTCATTAATATATTACATTATTTATTTTTATCCAAGGTGTTTATCGTTTCAAGTTTGATTCGTTCGTTTTGTTCACAAGCTTTCTATATGTCTATCATTAATTAGTTCTCAATTCATCAATCGAGGTGAGTACCTTCATACCCCATTTTTCCATCTTTCGTTTTGGGGTGACATTTCATACTTATCAAACTAAATGCTTTATTTACTTGAATCTTTAAACGCACAAACGTGATTGTATACTTTACTTAAATAATTGTTCGATTTGGTGCTCTATGCTTACATGCTTACATGCTTATGTGTTTATCGCTTTTGGATGGTGGAACTATAAATCCTAGAACATTTGGCAACCCCTCATGGCAAGGTGTCGTTAACGTAATGCAATTAACGATAACTATAAAATCCTAGACTACTTGGCAACCCCTTGTAGCTAGGTGGTGCTAATGTGTTTAGCAATTGTCAATAAAATCCTAGACTATTTGGCATCCCCTTATAGCTAGGTGTCGCTAACTTGTTTAGCGATAACTATTTTATCCAAGTTTATAGCTTTTATTTATTGTTTTGTATACAAGTTTTGTGGCTTTTATTACTATATACTTATATGCTCAATCTTATGACTTGCTCACCAACCTTTGTGTTGACAAACTTTATTTTATGAAATTTTACAGGTTTGACTTTTGTTGACTTGAGGACTTGATGAGAAACGTTACCAAAACTATTAGGGTATTAGTAAAACGAACAATATAAATGTTACTTTTATTAAATTTGTTTGTGTAAACGAGAGGTGTTGATTATTGATTTATGAAATAAATGAGTTGATTAAATATTGTCACATTAAATAGTGTCTTGTGTATTTGGGCAATCGGTTGCACCCCGGCATGTTCCGTCGCCTTTGGTCGGGGTGTGAGAGATTGGTATCAGAGCCACAAGACTATAAGATAGATGGTTAGACGTAACGACCTAGTATAATCTTTACTTTAGGGTCCTTATACGTGTTGCCTATACGTGTCTAACCTACTTGATTGTTCAATACACTTGTTATTTATATACTTATTTATTTTATGAAATCATAAATATACACATACACACACTTTCATATTACTCCAAGGTATCCTTACATTAAAACGCAAAAACATTAGTTTTTATTGCGTTTTATGGATCACGAGCTTAACTTGGATCCCGTTGTTTCAAATCTCTTTAAAGATCGTTTCATATGAGATGACCACTTTAATTAGTCGAATGCGAGCGTTCCGCCCGCCATCCTAATTTTCGGTGTTAAGACAATAGAACTACGGTGATTTCGTGGACTAGTGTTTTGACATGACGTTGTATTCTGATTTATTATTTTTACTACAATCGTTATTTGAGTCGAAGACATGAAAAAGACGCAGTGGTACGTGCACACGTTTAGACTCCAACATGGTATTTTTGTAATAAAGGTTTTTAGTGTCGGAATATCAAGTAATGGTGGTTCATGCACGATTTTTCCGCATTTAAATCTTAAAACATTATTATTACATTTCGAGAATTTAAACCATTTTCCCTTTATTTATTGTTTATAATTCTTTTATATTTCGATTTTATATGGTAAAGTTTTTACACCAATTTTCTCATTTTGATTTCACAATGATTTTATTACAAGTTTCGTTCATTATGATCTCTTTGATATAAGTTAAAAATATATGTATGTATATATATATAGCTAGTTCGATCTGTTCGTAAGTATTTTAATATGCCATTTATTTTTATTAAGTCTATTTACATACAAAGATCTTATTATATAAATTTTATCATATTAAGAAGGTTTTATGACAAATTCCACCTCAACTTTTCAAGTAAATCTTCCTATTGTATAAACTATAAATTGTCTTTAAAGTTCTCGTACAAAATTTTATAAAATTTTATTTTTATAACTGTTCCATTTATTTTGGACGATCCCTTCAAAATTTAATTATTTAAACATCGCATGACATTTTTAATTATACTATATAATACACGTGGTAAAAATTTTCACTACCCAAATTTATTTCCATGACCACTTTCATCATTCAATCTTTGGTTCATTATAAATTTTCGCAAATAAAAGAATTTACATCATACGATTTTCCGCGTTTTAAAAAATTCTTATGATAGTTTTGCCATGATCTTCCAAGAAAGTCACAAACTTATAGCTTGTAATCTTCTTGAAACTCTCATGCAAAACTTCATAGAAATTTTACTTAAAAGACAAAAAAATCGTTTACTTGTGATTTCTCGATTTACAATGCCGGTCGTTTTAACTTACTATGATAATCTTCATTACACGATATTAAATAACGAACTTGGTAAAAAGTAATTTCGTTTCACAACTTTGGATTCCCAAAAACGACATTCATCATTCAATGTTTGATACCTCATAACAAATTTTAACATTCAATTTACGTATTTTAAATTCCCGCATAAGCAAAAAAAAGTTCTATTTATATAATATATAGTTATATATATATATATTAACATGTAATTTTAATTATCAAAATTTTCTTGGACATTTCAAACATTAATTATAAATTATGATATTTTCAATTTAATACTTAATATTAGTCAAGAAAAATCTCCCTATACACAACCACAATTTCCCAAACACCCGCATCCCGTCTCAAACTACCACCTTAAATCAAACCACCCTTCCATTTCAAAAGTTTCCCGAGCACTTAAATCTTTCCTCAATATGAACGAAACCTAAACATCCAAAAGTATACACTCACCAACTCAAGCCCCATGCAGAATCCAAGATGCACAATATTAACCCAACAAAAAGCTTTAAATACCGACACTCCCACGCCACGAAAACCTATCAAACTCACCATCCTAATACTTCAAAGACACCAACAAACACACTCACGAATGCCTTGGACATATACAAACCAAAGTTTACCCAACTATGACTCGATCGTTCGATCCTTGCTATGTCAAATCACAAACCATATCGCCACACCGTTCTCATCCAACATAAAAAATTGATATCAAAATAGCAACTCAAACACTCCTTACAAAATACATGTATAAACCAAATATCAACCCAAACTAGCCTAGATCAAAATTATCCAACCCATCAACTTAACCCGAGCTCAAATAAGCAAAACCTCACTTATTAGCCCAACCACTACTCACACAAGCATCCAAGCCTAAACCACTCAAACGACCTAAATTCAACAAAACTCGTAAATCCAACTCAAGAAAACCCAACTACGCAAGCCAACCGAAACATACTCACTCTTCACCAAATTTCCAAACCACTCACCATCCGAAGCCTAAAACCTCTCCATACACACGCAAGCTTCACTTTACCCTTAAATTCCTTTATATATATATATATACCTACATACAACTAGTGTACTTATAACAACCTCATGTGTTCAAATAATCATTTTAAATTATAAACTCTAAATATATATATATATGTGTGTGTGTGTGTGTGTGTGGTATTGTCATGACAACAACAAAATTTGAATATGAGGATTTGCTTTCAAAGATTATTAAACGATTATATTGGTGATTTCAAAAATTATAAATATTGTCACCTAAGGTGATAAATCTCATAAAGACTTTATAAATTCGAGGTTTCATTTTGAATGATGAATGCGGGATTTATTTAGTAATAAATTACAACTTTCACCATATTACATAAACTCAATGACCATGGCGTTGCAAATTTTTTGGGACGCGTTTATAAATACTTTATATTGTTACACAAATTTTGTTCAATAACGATCTATGCAAACTATCACCTCTTATTATCGCAAGCATCATCACTTTATATAAATTATTTTCATCACAATAACTTTATGTATACGCACTCCTTTAACAATTTGGGTTCAAGATTTACATTCAATAATGATTTAAATATTTTCCCTAGCAATGCGTTACTGCGATGATTCTTTATTATATACATTTCTTAGAAACAATAAAATGGCCTTACTTAAGACCTCATTTGCAATTTTAGTCTATTATACGCTACGTGATTTACATATTTCGATATTAAATTCGAGTCACACGATTATTGCGATTTTTTTATGAGATGTTTCGATGACAGTATTATGCACATGAGATTTCATTTTTGTGTTTTGATTTTCGTGACCGAATGCAAACTATTCAATAACAATTTGTGTAACACTTTCAAAACCTTAACTTCGCCGAAATCTCGTTTATCTTTTAAACGATATTTTCAAGACTATGTTATTTATAATGGAGCATTTATGTAAACGCGATTCTATACGTTATTCTATATCATTTATCTAATCTATTAACGGCCTATGTGTGGCTGCCTACAAGTTTTGGCGCTATTAGAAACCGTTATTATAATGACGATTATATAAATGGTTTCACGATATTGGCCGTATTCATGTTTTATCACATTTCATCGATTGTTTTGGTTGTTGATCAATACTATTTTATTTATATTGATGCACGTATGCGTCACCCCAAAAACTCACCTCATCCTCGTGATTTCACGCAATCGAATTCTCAATTTCTTTTAACCTCAAGTTGTTCATGTATGAAACTCATCGTACATTATTATTAATTGTAACATTGATTACCTCGACCTCATGTACTCACTTATTGGACTTCTCATATACACCTATCGAATTTCTCATTTTCACTCTTTGGATTCTCGTTTCCTTTATTGGATTTCTCATTTCCTCCTATCAGAATTCTCATTAAAATTCAACAGATTTATGCACGTTTCAAATGTTTAAGATTTCAAAAAATATATAAATATAAATATGTCTTTTTTTTTAAACCACACAATGGGACGAACCATGTGGACCATACGAAGATCTAAATAATTATGGGTGCACACTTAATTATCGAAATCCCCGTATGGAAGCCATAGTAAGTACACTTGTGTGCGATAACTCAAACCCGAGGATGATGGTAGAAAAATGATGGAAATGCGAATCGTGATAAAGGGATGGTGGATACGCCGCTGGTACTTCCTATATATAAGTGCATTTATTATGTTTCTCATTTGTAGCGTTTTTCGAGTCATGCAAAGATTTGACGTTATTCTTTTGTAAAAAAAAAAAATTGTTCATGCAACTATCTTACTAAAGAAAATATTCGTTACTAATTATTTTTTTTCTTTAAGTTTATTTTAATTTCGGTACAAAATTTTCGAAAAGTTGGGGATACTGTGACATTTGTCAAATTCGAGTCTCGTTTTATATTAGTTTTGTAAACTTTTATTTTTGTAAAACCGACTTAACATTTTTTGTTTCCTAATCTATTATTATATAATATTATTATATATCTCGATCACCAATAAATCGATGTTTGTCATATTATAGAGTCGTTAAGACAAACCGAAGGGGTCCAAACTGATTTTCGTAAAGTTATTATTAGTTTTAAAACCTTTGAACTCATTTTAAACTTTGATTGAACTTGGAGGGCCATTTGCTAAATATGTAAAAGACATATAAAAGGAAACAAACCCTAACCCTAAACTTATTATTCACCCAACCGCCACTCTTTCTCTCTCGATTTTCCAGCAGCCGCCTCCGGCGGCCTGAGCAACGGTCCCACGACCTCCGACACACCACCACCCCACCTCCGTCAACCCGACGGACCACCCCTCACGTTCCACCCTCGTTTTTCCGGCGAGTACACCTCCTCTGACGCCCCTTCTCCTCTCGGTTTCGTTTTTCCGGCGACCGGAAAAACGGCCGCTGGCACCGCAGTCTTCTCTACTCTCTCTCTGTCTCTCTCTCTCTCCCGCAGCTCTCTCTCTCTACGTCACTCTCTCTCTCCCTCTACTCTCACTCTCTCTCTTTCCCGTATCTCTCTTTCTCTCTCGCAAACTCTCTCTCTCGCGGACTCCCTCTCTCTCACAGTAAGTCTCTCTCTTTGTTTCTGTTTTCCGGCCGCCGGAATCAATTCCGGCAACCATTATTATTATTATTATTATTATTATTATTATTATTATTATTATTATTATTATTATTATTATTATTATTATTATCATTATTATTAACTAGATTATTATTATTATTATCAATATTATTAACTAGATTATTATTATTATTATTATCATTATTAACAAGATTATTATTATTATTATTATTATTATTATTATTATTATTATTATTAACAAGATTATTATTATTATTATTATTATTATTATTATTATCTTTTAACAAAACAATTATTATTATCATTATTATTATAAATATTAAAGTTTTTATTAATATTATTAAAGATCATATTATTATTATCTATTAAAATCACATTTTATCATTAATTACTAGCAGCAATATTATTATAATTATTTTGTGAACTCGTTTAGAAATCGAACCAACATCGAGTATGGTATCGTTATTACTAGCAATATTATTTATTATTATTATTATTATTATTTTTATCAACAACATTTTAATTAATACTAAGATCGTTATTCTTTAACTATTTTTATTAGTATTATACTATATTAGTATTATTAATAATAATTATTGTTATTATTATTATCATCATCATTGTGTGTATATATATATATATATATTAAACATATCTTTTAGAATTATGATTATCATTACTATCATTATCATTAATAACATTATTATAAACCTTATTATCTATTCACTTTTCATAAAACCGAACTCTTGATTTAAACCCGTCTTGTTTCTTTTAATATTGCTTTACCTATTTAAAAGCCCAATAAAATAATATTATTATATTTTTAAATTGTCAATTAAGTACGAGTCCCTAATCATTAACAAATTAACCGGTAATCCGATTTACAACCGAACCTCCTCTTTCAATGTTTCCAATATAGTTTCATTATGGTTTCAAATTCATTAATATATTACATTATTTATTTTTAGCCAAGGTGTTTATCGTTTCAAGTTGGATTCGTTCGTTTTGTTCACAAGCTTTCTATATGTCTATCATTAATTAGTTCTCAATTCATCAATCGAGGTGAGTACTTTCATACCCCTTTTTCCATCTTTCGTTTTGGGGTGACATTTCATACTTATCAAACTAAATGCTTTATTTACTTGAATCTTTAAACCCACAAACGTGATTGTATACTTTACTTGAATAATTGCTCGATTTTGTGTTCTATGCTTACATGCTTATGTGTTTTTCGCTTTTGGATGGTGGAACTATAAATCCTAGACCATTTGGCAACCCCTCATGGCAAGGTGTCGTTAATATAATGCAATTAACGATAACTATAAAATCCTAGACTACTTGACAACCCCTTGTAGCTAGGTAGTGCTAATGTGTTTAGCAGTTGTCAATAAAATCCTAGACTATTTGGCATCCCCTTATAGCTAGGTGTTGCTAACTTGTTTAGCGATAACTATTTTATCCAAGTTTATAGCTTTTATTTATTGTTTTGTATACAAGTTTTGTGGCTTTTATTACTATATACTTATATGCTCAATCTTATGAATTGCTCACCAACCTTTGTGTTGACAAACTTTATTTTATGAAATGTGTTATAGGTTTGACTTTTGTTGACTCGAGGACATGATGAGAAACGATACCAAGACTATTAGGGTATTAGTAAAACGAACAATATAAATGTTACTTGTATTAAATTTGTTTGTGTGAACGAGAGGTGTAGATTATTGATTTATGAAATAAATGAGTTGATTAAATATTGTCATATTAAATAGTGTCTTGTGTATTTGGGCAATCGGCTGCACCCCGGCATGTTCCGCCGCCTTTGGTCGGGGTGACAACGAGGCATTATTTTGTAGTGTTGATAGTATGGTGGACTCTTGGGTCATGGATTCCGGATCTTCGTTTCACACTACGCACAGCGGGGAGACGGTGGTGAATCTGAAGGTTGGTAACTTTGGGAAGGTACATATTGCTAATGGTGATGTTCTTAATGTTACGGGCATGGGGGTGTTAATTTGGTAACTCCATTGGGAACTGTTTGGAACTTGAAGAATGTTAGGGTTATTCCATCGTTGAAGAGACGACTTATCTCTGTTAGTCAACTGGATGAACTAGGCATGGAAAGTTTTGTGGAGGTAAATGGAAGGTAACTAAAGGTAGTCTGGTTATTGCTCGTGGAAACAGGTGTGGTTCATTATACATGGTGCAGGTGCCTACTGAGGGAAGTATGACCGTCCCTCAAAACAAAGTCGGGTTCGCTGAGTCGAAGGGGTAGAATAAGGTTCAATTTGCAAGAATGGAGCCTGGTGCCAAAGTGATTCAAGTTGAGCGGGGTCGGAGGTCTAAAACAGGAAAGAGGTTTGGTGACAGGGGGAGCGCGGGTTGTGTTCCGGGAACAGTTACAAAACAACGTTGGGTTTTGAAGACCGTTATTCCGATTGATAAAATCTCTCCTAGGGAACTCTTGCTAAAAGAGGAGAGTGGTGGTGGTTCTCGTGTTATCTCTAGAACTGATGGATCGTGCGTATCAGTTGAGATAGAGGACGGGTCAGTTTTTACTGACGAGTTGGAGCTCGGCGAAGCTTTAACTGGCCCTTCTGGTACTTGATGTTGAAGGGGGTACTACAACTAGGTGGTAAGTCTTAGCTTGTTTATGAGAACTGGAAGCTTAGAAGACTTGTTAATAAAGATTAATGATATTACTAATGACTGGGTTGCTTTGTACTTGAATGGTGGGCTAGAGCTTATCGCAAGGCCTTCAAGTGGGAGATTGTTAGGATTAGTGAAGGCCTTTGGGTCGGGTTCGTTGGTTGACAATTAGAAGATAAAAGGAGTGGCCCGTTTAATTATGGTGGATGGCCCATTTGGAGTTTTCTTGGTCCCTACTCTACTAAACCTAATTGTTATCTATATATATACCTAGTCATGTATTATAATCTTTGTACCATGCTTAATAAAATACCCTAGTTGCAGCCCGTGGACGTAGGTCGCGTTGACCGAACCACGTAAAATCTCGTGTCTCTCATTTATTGCTTTCGTTTGTGAGTGTGTGTTTGTGTTTCCGCTGCATACCAACTCTGTCAAATACCTAACAAATCCGGTGTGAATATGTCCCGGTTCGGTGTGATCTTGTGGTACCTAGAGGTGGAAACAGTGTTCCCACGCAATAAGACCTTGCCACCTCAACCCACCCCGCACGAACCCGCATGCATTCCCTCCACACTAAGCTAATGATAATTGTAATAACCACATTTATCAAATATGCTTTATGCATATTATCTAATGTTCAATTGCTTTATTTGTTAGCATGTAAAGGTTAAAACCACTATAATATTATCAAACTTCTAATGTCACTATTTGAGTGCTTGTATTAAACCAAAAAAGAGATTCTATCAGTTTACAAACCTTATGCTCCTCTTCAAAAATTCTTCCATATTAAAAAGTTCAACAACATTGTTTCGACACTCATTTGATGAATAACACAATATAATGTTGTAAATTACTTATAAGGCGACTAATAATCTTGTAACAAAAAATCTTGTAACAAAGGGTATCCCGTATCCATATCAAAGTAATCAATTCCTTTTTAAACTTATCCAATATCCCATCTAGAGTTGTAACTAAAAATAGCCAGCAAGGCCCGTAACCTGGGTTAAAACCCGGTTTTTAACCCGACCACTACACCAACATAAACCAGTCCGGCTCAAACCGATTAGAACCCGACCCGACCTGAGTCACCTGACCCAACCCACCAGTTTGTATCCCGATTCGTAGTCTCGTTCCTTCACACGGGGTTGGCCCCCACCCAATTAAGATTTTTGCGCCAACCCGATTTTTCAACCCAATCCAAACAGACCGAACATTCTTGCCTCCAAACCGGTTTTAAACCCTACCCAGTTTTCTTCCAAACCGGTTTTGACTGTGCCATGACCAACCCGAGGCCGTTTTAACCCGAACCCGTTTGGGAAATAACCAATTTTATACATAATTAAACAAAATTTCACAGGAAGGAGATAAAATCACAATGTAATTGCTTAAATTAAAAGCATCCACATGATTAAACAAGCACTTAATTAAACAAACAATAAACAACAAATCCTACTGAGTTGCAGGCGATGCAGAAGACGTCTCTTTCACACCCTCTTCACCGGCGAAGCTCCACTCCGGCGGAAGATCCGGCAACGGCGGGTAGACGGTGGGCCCACGGTTCTTGTCCCATGGCTGGGTCTTCTTGGGCCTGGATTTCCGGTGATGGGCCGTGGCCTTCTTCTGTGGCCTTGATGAACACTCTATTGTTACCCCTCCAGTTCCATCACTGTAACGGACGGCTGGTGGTGCTATCCTTGTGTTTCCGGCGTAGATTGATTGGCGGTCCGGTGAGATGGTGGCGAGTCGAACACCGAAGATTGCTGATACCGACATCATTTTGGTATGAATGAATGGATGACTGACTCTCAGTTGTGTTGTGTTATCCGGTTTGGGATGTTGCTTTGTTTCTTTTGTTATTGTTGGGCTTGGGCCTTGAATTAATGGAGCTGGGTCTTGAAACATAAACCAGCAAAAATAGTCGAATAGATAGAGGTGTACAAAACCGGGTTTAAACCCAAACCGAACCGCTTTGGTAATTGACTGGTTAAAACCGGTTTGACTCAAACCGGTTCGGTTTATAAACCGGTTTAGAAACAAGATAGGCCGACTTGGTCACGTCGGTTCGTTCCGGTTTCTCAGTTTTAACCGGTTTTTCACAAACCGGTCCGGTTTTAAAACTGATTTGGTAGATCTTAAGGGTAACCGATCCTGAAACTGGCGGGATTTTAGAAAGAAAAAGAAAAACACAAAATTATTGTTATAAACACAAAATAAATATGCAATTTTTATAAACACAAAATTATTTTTTATAAAATAAAGAAAAAGTTGTATGAATGGTCATAACACGTCTAGATGTCACTTTTGATTTTAGAAAGTATAATAGTGATCGGTGTTGCAAAAATTCGGACTATGCGTCTATTAATCCCTGATTAATCGTTCTTCCCAACTTCACTGATTAATTTGGGCTAATTAGCCAATTAATCGGTCAATGGCCAGATCCGGCCAAAATTGAGATTAATCGGACTTAATACGCTTTTTCTGACAAGGTTTTGGCCAAAATCGTTGGTTTCCAGAGAGATTCTGGGCAAAATCAGCGGTTATCGGCGAGATTCCAGCCAAAATCAGCGGTTTCCAGCAAGGTTCCAGCCAATTTCCGACCAAAATGTGTGTGTATATGTATAAAATTGAAAATTACATTTAAAAATGTGTGTGTGTATATAAACTGAAAATTATACATTAAAGTCTAATTCGATTAATTCCGATTAATCACTAGTCCTTACCCCACCGTCCTATAAGCGACTAACGATTTTACAACACTGTAAGTGATCGTAAAATTACTTTTAAACTTTTGAAAATGACCAAAATACTCTTGAAATTAAAATTTATTAAAATAAAAGAAAAAAACATAAAAGAAATAATAGGTATATCTAGAGATTCACTGTGTAGAATTTATAAATATTTGAGAGTATAAGAAAGATAAAATTAAATAATAAAATAAATGTTTGTGAGTGAGATAGTAATATTTATAGAAAATGGGATATGGTAGGTTAAATAAAGTTTGTATATAAAATAAAATAAAATGTAATATATAATTAATTAAATAATAGAGATAGATTTGGAAATAGTAATAGTAATGTAAATTTTCTTAGCCCACTCCCTTTGTTCACCCACGACTTTCCCACTACATTCGTTTGTTCAAGTGGTAAATTTGACTGCATAGACTATTAGACCAGTGTCCACCAATTTGATTATAACATTTATTTTTTGGTCTCAATTTGAATCAGTGTCCCAAAATATGAATGAAATTTACACGCTTAGTTCCCATTCTTCATATTCAGAGACTCACCAGTCACCACTCACTATCACGAATGTGAAGGCCTAAATCGAAACAAAATTTTGTGGCATTTTCATGATAATTGTTAAGAAAACAAAATTAGCTTATTACAAGTTTTGAACTCATAACCTATACTTTAGTAACAACCAAGCCTACCACCACACCAATACATTACTTTGAATTTCAATTTACCCATTATAATATATCTATATATAATGTTTTTTTGGAATTGGAGGCCTTAATTAAATGTGGGCCTAAAGGCTTAACTTGTTTTCGCTGTCCCGATAGTTGACTTGATATCAACTCCCTCGTAACTGGGCTTAAGATCTCAATGGAATTGAAAGAAACAAACTAGAGTATGGGCTTGCAAGATGGGCCAGGAAAATGGGTTTGCACTATTGACCCATCATCAATTCATGGTTAAAGAATTGATACTTATAAATAAATAGAGATACTGGTTATTTAAATATCGGCAACTAACTGTAATTTGTTATTGGTCGAATGACTAAATTTGGCTCTCTGTCATAACAGGTTGCGGCTAGTAAGTAGTCTTTTTGAGTAAAAGATCCCCAACCTATCTAAACGTTTTCAGCTATTAATCTAACCGATTAAAATAACCGGTTTTTATAGAAAAAAAATTACTAACATTTATAATAACTCACTTTATTAAAATAAAATAAACTACAAAAAATAATCGACAAACAAATAAATAAACCGAAAACGAAAATACATTTTATTTGATGATAAAAATATTCATTTTTATTTGTCATCGTCCATTGTCTTCATCTTTAATGTCTGATCTAGAGCCTTCGCCTTCATTAATTGGTTTCATCGCCTTGAATTTTAGCCAAATGAGCATGCAGTCGGAGTTGATCATGGCATTGAGGAAGACTCTACAATTGTTGCAGCGAGTCATTTTGGTGTTGTCTGCCATTAAAACTAATTCAAACTTCGACAAGATTTATGAGCTTCTCTTTGTTTCGTGTATCAAAACAATGTTTTCATCTAGCATAATTACTTTAGTAATTTGTACGTTCTCACATTAGAGAAATTTTGTATTTGATCCTAATACTATATTAATAAATTTGAGACCCAATAACCTTTGGCCCTAAGCCTAAGCAAAAGTCTAAAATTTTACTTAATAGAGCCGCCTTAATAACATTAAGGCTATGCATTATATATATCATTCTTCATTATCAATCATCTCAACGCCACATCCTCGTATCCTCCTTCGGTCACACCACACCTTAACCTATCATTCTTATGTATTTTATATTTAAACTTTTCTCCAACCAGATAAAATTAAATTATATAACATTAATATAAAACTCTTTTAAAACGTAATTAAATGTTATTAAAATTGGTCACCTAAAGTTTGGTTATTAAATTCGATCGCGAGTCATGACATAGTTTGCTAACGAAAAAAGATCACAAGTGCCAATTGTAATCTGGATATAAGCAATGGTCAAACCTTTTGCGATAACCATTTATAATTATACGGTCGTGAGACCGTAACTGTTGTAGGGTCAACATTTGAGAATCATTGAGAATTTCATAAGGAATAAAGAAGTTTTCGTGTTGTAGGCATACCATGCTACGTGGTGTTGGAGATATAAAAAAATGTAGTATCTAACTTAGGTTAACCAAGATGTGGTATATTAATCCTTTTTAATTAACTCACCTAAAGTTTACATGACTAGAAGACTGAGAGATGTTAGATAATGTGTAGTGGGAAAATTGTGGATGTAGTGGGAAAGTTGTGGGTGTCGAACACTTTCATAAATTATCTCCCTCAAAGTTATAGGTAAAGTTTTGGGTTTCAAAGTTGGAGGAGGGTTGTTTGAAAATTGTGGATGTAGTGGGAAAGTTGTGGGTGTCGTTCTGCCCTAAAACACTCTCATAAATTATCTCTCTCAAAGTTAGGCTGAGGGTAGTGGGGGGTGATCGGGGGCGCGGCCGCCTACGTGGCTCGCGAACACCGCTACACCCCTCAGGTGATCGGGGGCGCGGTTGGCCGCCGTGGCTGGGACCGCAGGGCTAACTAGCCGTTGGGAGGTTTTGGTTTTTTTAAAAAAAGCCGTTGGGCTATTTTATTTTATTTTATTTTATTTACAAACTCATTATACATATCTACCCAATTTTATAATAATAAAACGCCATTCTCACTACATTCTCTCTAATAATTTAAGAATCTATCAAGTTACAAACCATGTCGGGTTGGGGTTACGGTAATATCAAAATCAACGACACTCAATTTCCCGAGGGATTGAACTACATGGACGACGAATCGTTTCAAGAGTTCATTGAGATGTCACAACCCGGTTATTCGGTCCCGGAAACACAACCGGAGCCGGCATCGGAGAAGCCGGCAAAACGATCCCACAAATAAAAGGGGAAGAAGATCGGCGAAGCGGATGGTCCTTCGGCACCGGAGAAGCGGAAGTTTACTCTATGGTCTATATAAGAGAAGCTTGCGTTGGCGAAAGCTTGGATTGAAGTATCCCAAGATCGGAACGCGGGTTAATTATTTCGTGAATTTTATTGTTTAATATATCTTTTAACTTTTGTGTGTACTTATTACATTTTTTGTTTTTTATTTTGTAGCCGACTTTCAAAAAGCTAGAGTTTTTTGGGCCAAGGTTCGGGAATGTTTTTATGATCAAGTGGGGAGTAGGGCTCGTACCTATAATATGATATCGGGTCGATGGACCGATACTCGTAAATATGTAGGATTATTTACCAACATACATAACCGCAATGCTAACCGAATGCGGCCGAGTGGGTCCGATGATCTCGCGCTTTACCAATTAACATGTGAAGAATGGAAACAAGAGGTGCTGAGGAGGTACGGGGTGGAGAAGACGTTTGACGAGGGCTACTTGTGGGAGGTGTTAAGAAAGTGCTCGAAATGGATTGAACTATGTACGGAGGACGTGGGCGATGGGGCAAAACGTACAAAAACTAGTGCGTCCGGCACATACGTCTCTTCGAGCGGGTCGGAGAATCAAATTGACTTCGACCTAAATTTGTCCGAAGGTCATTTGAAAGAACAAGGTTGTAGCCGCCCTCCAGGTAGGGATCGTGGGAAAAAAACGGTTGCTGATGGCGACTATAAAAAAGAAACTAAGGAATTGTCAAGTGGCCTCCTCTCGATTGGTGAAGCTCGACACAAAAGAAACTGTTTCAAGAGTTTGGCTTTTCTAGCCAAAGACTTTAGCCACCTACCGCCATACGACCAAGCGCTAATGAAGGAAGAAAAAGAACGTATTCGGAAGGAATTGGCAACACGAAAATAAAAGCGCTATTTATATGTATTTTTTTTTTTTTTATTTATGTTTTAATGAAGTATTTTAATTTATATTTGTGTATATAACAAAAAAATAATAAATAAAAAAATCAATCAAGCCCCTGATCACCTGGACCACTACACCCTCTGAGGCTTGGTTGAGGGGCTTGATCCTGTGCCACATCAACGCCTACGTGACGCAAATATATTGGATCACTTGGGGCTCAACCAAGCCCCACTACCCTTAGCCTTATAGGTAAGTTTTGGGTTTCAAAGTTGGAGGAGGGTTGTTTGAGTGTTTGAGTGTGTGTGTGTGTGTGTGTGTGTGTGTGAGAGAGAGAGAGAGGATAATAGTGATTGCAAGAGAGTTGGTGGTTTTTACCACTTCCTCACTTTTGTAAAACTCGTCATTGTTGACGAGGACTTCACGTGTCACACGACGCCCCTATATAAAGAGTTTTAACTACGCATGATCTTGTTACCTAATTACATTCCTAGTATCTTGTAAGTGTTCAATTTTGTTTGCTCTAGATTGTTGCTTGTCGAGCTAAATGGAACAACTAGCAAACAACATTACATACGAGTTAAAAATGACTTGGTATTCACTAATAAACCTACTTTAGAGGCCCTTCTTTCACTAATCACAGGGCCGGCCTAACAGGCTTGTTGGGCCAAGCAAGGGCTTTAGGCCTCAAAATTATAAAGGCCCCCAAATTTAAAAAAAAAACCATAAATATATTAGGGCTTTTTTGTCTGGCCGTCGATGGAACCTGGAAGGATGGAGACATGGAGTTTACTACCTGGAAGATTAAAACAATGGAACTGAAGCGACTTTTGTTGGAAATCGAAAATCAGAATGAAATCACCATTTAATAGCTAACGGCTATAGACTATAGTTCTACCTCTTTGATTCAGTTTTCTTCTTTTTATATACCGGGTAAGTCTCACAATCTTTGTTTATACTATTACTAGCATTCTCAGATTTTATTGTGATTGAATAAACAATTGGGTTTTTATTTCGATTTGCGGGTTGGTTTATGTGTGTGTTGACTGTTGTGATTCAATTAAAGCCTCTCTTGTGGACTGCAGTGGACAACTGTGAGCAGTGGACAGCCGTGAGCCGTGCATATCAAATACAATATTTGACTTTTGGAGAATTGCCAAAATAAGGTTAGTATATTGTCATCACTTCATGCCAATATAGAATCTGCATATTTGTTATTTGCTTTAGAATCTGCCCATTTATCAATTTATTTGCTATTTGCTATTTGTTTCAATGTCACATAGACACCGAACTTATGAATATGGTTATGCAAAAAAGAGAAAAAGACTTAAAAGAGAGGCTTTAATTGAATCACAAAAAGGCGGTGTTTTTAAATTTTTCACGTCCACAAAAACTACAAATGATGATCATCCTATAAATAATGAGTTTACAAATGATGAACAACCTATAAATAATGAACCTAAAAATGATGAACTTACAAATGATGAACAACCTACAAATAATCAACCTACAATTGATGAGCTAACAAGTGATGATGAAACTATAAATGATAATCAACTTCTAAATGAGAATCAAGCTAATGAACCTCCAAATATTGTTGACCCAAGTCAATGGTTATATTGCTTATAGAATTGTATTTACTATTCTTGTGACCGTTGCTTCTGCAGAACTTAGTTTTTCTAAATTAAAGTTGATAAAAGAGTTAATGGTCATTTTCGTCCTTGTGGTTTGCTATTTTCACCACTTCAGTCCAAAATTTGTATTTTTGTCAATTTAGTCCTCATAGTTTTAAATATTAGCCAATTACGTCCTATCCGTCTAACGGCATCCAGCTATGCCGTTAGTTCAAGGGTATTTTTGTCTTTCTCCTTTTTATTTTGAGTTATTGGTCATTTTCGTCCCTGTGGTTTGATACTTTTGCCAATTCAGTCCAAAGTTTGAAATGTTGTCAATTTAAGTCAGTTTTTTTTCTATAACCCTAGAGAGCATTATCCAAACCCAAAACAAGTCTGCATTTACTCTGTCGACAACAGTAATCATACCCCCTCCTCTCGTATTTAGTTTCTAGACGGTTCCTAAACTCTCCCCCATGGTGGAATTCAATGGTAAAGTGGTCAAAGCAATTATGCGAAACCGAATTGTACGGAAAAAACTAAAAATCGTTTCTTTGACGAATGCATAATATTTAGGGTTTAGAGATTAACATATCATAACGAAAATCTGGGTCGTAATCAACTATTATACATTAATCAACAAAACAATTTTTAGTTTTTTCTGTATAATTCGGTTTCAGGGAATTACCTTGACCACTTTACCATTGAATTCCACCATGGAGAAGATTTTAGGAAATGTCTAGAAACTAAATATAAGGGGTATGATTGCTGTTGTCAACAGATTAAATGCATACCATTATTTGAGGTTGCTCGATGGTTTTGGGCTTGAATTATGCTCTTCAGGGTTATAAACAAAAAACATAAAAAATAAAAGAAACTGAATTAAACTGAACATTAAATTGACAAATTTTCAAACTTTGGACTGAATTGGCAAAGATATCAAACCACAGGGACTAAAATGACCATTAAAAGGAGAAAGACAAAAATACCCTTAAACTAACGGCATAGCTGGATGCCGTTAGACGGATGAGACGTAATTGGCTAATATTTAAAACTATGAGGACTAAATTGACAAAATTAAAAATTTTGGACTGAAGTGGCGAAAGTAGCAAACCACAAGGACGAAAATGGGCATTAACTCTTGATAAAAACTTATTTAAGATCTACAACGTCACAAGAAAGGTTAAATGGTTTAGCTCTTCTGTCGATTGAGAAGAACTTTTTAGGATAAATTGATTATGATTATTTCATTAAACAATTTGCATCTATTAAAGCTAGAAAAATAAATTTCATATAAACATTATTTTTTACCGACACGAAATAACTTAAAAAAAAAAATTTAACTCTGCCGACTATAAACGTTTGGTTTATTATTGCCGGTCCCAAGCCCAGAAAAAGGAGGAGGGTTTATACTTAAAATTTTTGAAAAAAAAGGCCTCAATTTGATAGTTAGCTTGAGGCATTTAAAAATTTTGGACCGCTACTGACTAATCATATATCTTTATATCTTTATGTTGTAAACTATAATTTATATAAAAGTAAATGATATATACAATGTCGTTTTCGTGTGTGTGTTTGTTTTTTTAAATGTATGAAAACCAAAATCCCTATTTATTAATCATGATGTGGTATTGAACAAATATTTGTTGATGTTTACGTTGACGTCAACTTGATGATTTAATACAACAGATGCCTAATTCAGGATTGTCATATAATATATTTTTTTCTCAAAACAATGTTAATGTCCAAAAAAATAAAGAGAAAAATAAAAGGTGATGGGGATGATGAAAAAAGCCTATTGAGGGTGCCACAAACGTCAAATCACGTTCCATCTATTTACTAGCTAGTGACACAGTCAGTGGCATTATTAATATAATGATGGGTCCAGGAGCCAAAATACAAACACCCATTGCCATTGGTTGGGTGAGGGGTGGAACCTCTCTCCACATGGGTTGCATAGTACTCTTCTTGTAAGCCGTCTTGCCAAATGATTTCACAAACGGTTATCCCCTTATCCCAAGTGAACTTCATGATGGTTCAATGGTTCATCGTCCAAACCACTCTCAAGTAAATTATACATCAATCTATTAACATTCAAAATTCCACCTTAATATTAGGATTTTTTTTATACAAACTTGTGCCCTTGAAAAAGTGTGCCCGGTCGGACACTCACATTACCCACTCTCAAAGTCTTTACTGTCATTATCTGTAATATATATATATATATATATATATATATATATATATATATATACACATATTTAAACAATGACTTTCTAACGTGTAAGGTCATTACACTCCCTTAAATCTGGAGAGCCAAGTTGCCCAAGTAAGTGAAAGAAAAAAAAAGTACTCCATCCGTCTCTCTATAAGTGTAATGGTTTAAAAAACACAAACTTAAAGTAGATTGAATGATTATTTTTATTGCTTACCAAATAACAATGATGTCTTTAAAATTTGTGTCTATCAATATTATTTATTAATGCTAGTTGTGTTTGTATAAATGTTAATTTAAAAATTGATTAATAAATTTTGAAAATACACATTTATAATAGGACAAATAAAAAAAAACATAAACCCTTTAATAAAACGGTGTAGTAAGAAAAAACATGTATAAGAAATTGATACTAAATATAATAGTTTTATCTAAAATTTAAAGGATAATTTCCCAAAAAAGTTAATGATTAGTGGGAAGATAAATTGGTTGTCAACATCACAATTAGGAACCGAGTTAACATTTGAAAAGATTGAGGTCGGGTCCCCTTTGGAATAACTCCCACAGTTGAGATGATTTCAATTGTCTTATACCTTCCTCGCCTCCCGTAACAATTCAACCTTTTTTTTTTCTTTTTTTTTTGAACGGCATTTGGATCACCGACAGGCCACATGCCATTTGTCTGGCGATTGGTTCCTTCGGTCATCTTCATTTCTCATATACCGAAGACCACTATCAGGAGTAGACCCACCAAATATGATAAAAACTCCTGACTCAACCTGTAACCCTTATTTTGTCATAATTGGGAATATAATAAACCCAAGACCTTTCTCTTTTAAAAAAAGTATTTGATGGCTCACCTCAACCACTAGGACTGAGAATCATTAACCGCATCAATTCACATGTTCAAAGGTGAAAACAAAAGGCATAATTAGTTACATTTTAAATGATGAAAACTATCTTGTCATATGGTTTAATATTAAAATTAAAATGTCTAACAACTTATTGATAAAAATATCAGCTAGAAAAATAAAATGAAAATTTGTCAACATAGATATTGGCCTTTTAACTTATTAAAATAAGATCAAGATTGTAAGCTGAATGAGATAATATAATCCTATTATATATTTTTTTGAACTGCTGAAGCGTCTGGTAAAGCCAGACCACGAATAACCCGAAGGCCCCAAGATCGAATCTGGCCAAGAGGAGGGGAACACCTTGCAACCCAAAGGGCCTAATTTTACCTCGGGGGAGACTCGAACCCGGGCAACATGCGGGCGGGAACCTCGCAAGCGAGTAAACCCTCCCACCTCCGACCAGCTGCGCTGACCATCATTGGCATATAATCCTATTATATGATTATTTAATATAGTTTGTTATAATCTATTTAAATGCCTAATTGTATGCAGGGGCGGATCTACGGTATAAACGGGTGGTTCCTCAGAACCACCCGAGTTTTGAAATAATAGTGTATTTATATATAAAAAATAATAAAGGAACCACCTTATAAATTAGGAAGGAACCGTCTTATAGCCATTTGAAGCGCTTCCCCAGCTGGTAACTTGTTGGTTTTGATACCCGGAGGTCGCAGGTTCGATTCCCACTTTCAAAAGTTTTTTTACTAACTCACCCTAATATTATTTAGGGTTTTATAAATTTCCCCTCCCTGATACAATCAAATTACAGCTCAACCTTGAGAACCAAGACACACAGCTCTTCTCTTAAGCTCTCAAATTCTTCAGTTCTTTGTTCGATCATAGGTAATTCATGTGGTACAGGTCATCGATTTTTTGTTTTTTGTGTGCGTGTTCTTTTTCAATTTAGGGTTTTATTGAGTGATCTATTCGTTTTCTATGCATCCATTTATTTTATTAGTATTCGTTTTGATATTTAATTCCGTCTATGATGATTGGAACTTTCTTATGAAAGTAACAGTATAGATTTTGAACCCTCACATCCCCTCCATGTGATTTGAGGAGAAATTACATTTGCCATGTTTAGAATAATTCGTGGTTCCCAATTTTGCATCTGCCATGTTTTTCTAGGCTCAAAATTATCACTCAAGCATGGAGAAGTAGTTAGAATAATTTGTTTAGAGAGAGGTAATGCAAAGATTATGGACTGTGATGTGTTTTTATTATTATGGAGAAGTAATGCAACGATTTCAAAATATGAGACTCGTAAGGAATAACTATAAGTATTTTATTTAATTCGTAAAGACTATTTTATCTATATTATGCGTTTTTTAATTTCTAATGACGGTGTTTCTTATATTATTTTATCGTATTTTTATTATGTAATGAACTTTGCCCGAACCATTGAACCGACCCGAACCTCAAACCGACCCGGAATTTTTTATACCCGACTCTAAGAAATTAAAACATCTAAAAGTAGTGCACCACCTGAAAAAAATTCCTAGATCCGCCACTGATTGTATGTGCCAAGTTCAAAAAAGATTGTAATTTCCGACCTAATTCCGATAATACTCATTGAAATGTAAAAGTTCATGAAATATACTCTTAGGTCAGTGGTTAGAAGGTCTACGTTTGGACAACAAAAACAAGTTTGTGAACTCATTAGAGGCTAAAGAGACAATTGTAATGTCAAAAGCTGTGAAATATATGAAGAAACTGGGTTTGAACTTGTTGCAGACAAGTAGACAACAGGAGTATGGAATCTTAGCAGGTGAAGGGAATCTTAGTGCAGGATACAATTGAAAGCTTTTCTTAAAACAATCTCTCTTTGTAGAAGAACAACTGGGAACCCTAAGGTGCGAATCACTCTATATATCATGCACACATGTTTGGCATGAAAGTTAGGCGTAATGTGACATTTTTTATTGATGTACTTTATAGGTCTTTAAAAACATATTAATAGACCCTTGCAAGCCCTTTTAAAGAGGTCTCTGTACAATGTAACAACATAATATGAAAACAATCTATTAAATCAGCTTGTAACCAATCATCAACTAAACTAGTTATAATTTTTATTCCATATGTTTAATATCATTTACTTTAATAAGTTTATTATAGTGTTCTTTTTTTTTTTTGTAAGTGTTACCGTAGCTGAAAACACTTGGAAAAAAACCCCTAAACCGCAATTAACAGCAAACACACAATTTATTTTCAGATAACTGTGTATAACACCTGTCCTCATCATTCTGCTTTTAACGGTTCTTCTTTGCATTTTCGTCACTTTATTGTAGTCGTATTGAAAATTACTTTCAATTGTATTTGTCTTTTATTTGTATTATAACTTTTTGATAAATTTGAAATGTATTTGATGACGTGAGTAGTCACAACTCACAAGAGCATGAATAATTAACCATCATCGGAGTCCTACTTTGTCCTCTCGACTAACAAGACCTTAATGGCAGGAAGGGGCATCATCTGAGAGCATGGAGCCTCATTCAAGAAAGCGATAAGAACAATTTGGACATCAAACGAGGTGGAAATCTCTCTTCAATTGAGGGAAGATAGCATGCAACAAAGGGACAAATAAACGAACATCGAAATAAGAGCTTGTTACAACAAACAAAAGCAAACATTAGAAGAGGAAGTCAAGCTATTTCACTAAAATAGTTAGGATTGTTGTAGTTACAGATGTTACCGTTTATAGTTTCCTCGCATATTTCTTATTTTATATAAGAGGGAGTATCGAATTGTTTTTATTCACTTTATTTCATGGTTTCTTTCTTCTTTATTTTTTCGCTTAAACCATTGTACTATCGAAATATCAACGAACGTGAAGTTAAAATATTATTTTATTTGGTTAAATGTAAAAAAGAAAAGGTTTGAAATAACAATTCTGAATTGACGTTTTGGTGTTTTGGGAATCTGGAAACAGCTCCCGCGTTGTTTCCGCGCGACTAGTGCCTTTTTTCGGACCCACTTGGAACTCTTTCCCAACTGCCCTGTCTCCTCCTTTAAATTGCATAATTTTTACTCAAAACAATTAATGCCAATTTTTAGTGATGGAATTTTGGGTCGGGTAGGCTTAAGTTAAAAAAAAATATATATGTTGGGGGTCGGTTGACATGACTTGTTTTATTAAACAGGTCAGCCTGAACCCAACATGTTTAAAAAATAAGTCTGTCTGAACTCGACCCATTAAAAAGTAGGTTAACATTTAGAGAAATTAATACTTTGATTTTAGAGATAAGAAGTTCTAAATTTTAAAGTTAAATACTTAGAGTATTAATTTTTCATATATATTAATTAACTTTTAAAAGTAAAACTAATATTTTTTTACACTACTTTTATTTACTTAAACTTCAAACATTTTTATCTTATTAGTTCTAACTATTTCTCTGGTTATTTCATTAGTTTTCTTAACTTGAGCTAAATATCTGAACATAAATTTATTAATTGAGAATAAGAGATAAATACACAAAAACAATTAAATTTATCACAAATTATTAATAAGTTTTATATGAATTAGAGTAATTAATTGTTTAATTTATTACTAAGTCAATAGGTATTACTCATACTCGTATATGAACGTAAAAGGTTGACCTGAAACACAACCCGAACACGACACAAATTTAAATGGGTCGACACGAATAAATATATGGGTTGGTTAGGGTTGAAGAATCTCAACACGCTAGCCCGCCAACCCGAAATTCATCAACCCGTCAACCTGACACGATTGACACCCCTAGGCTTAACCATTCTAAGCGCCTAAAACGAACAAAAATCTGACACCTTTTACAAAGTATATACTTTTCGTTTACTATCCTAACACACAACTTTTTGATTGGAATCTCCATCCTTGTACTCAACACGATGACCATAACCCAACAACTTGGGTAGCTGTCTCGATTGAGCCGGTTCCAAGAAGCGTTTGAGGCTCATGTGATATGTCTTAATCACAAAACGGGCGTCCTAAAACTAATAAAGCCATTTCCGAACCACTTGAACATAAAAAGACGAAATCGATACCACTCATGTTAATTCAGTTTGATCTCTATCTACAATGAACTACTTATTAAATTATATAACATGATGGCTGAAGCTATCTTTACATGAGTTTTTATTTTTGAACAGTCATATGGAATGTCATTAAATGAGGTAATGAAAAGAGCATATCTAGCCAGAAAGTAGACACCCCAGTTAAAAAAAACTAAAAGAAAGGAAACACATTCAAGAATTCTAAGGCCTAGAACTTTATATGACCTACGATTATTTCCTACTCACTTTTCCAGTGCAAGCGACTAGACTAGCACATGATGAAATTATGTACATGTAAAAAATATAATCGTCCATTAAAAAACCTTGAACATGTGACTTCAGTGTGTAATTAAAACTGCTTACCATTGAGATTGTCCCTACGTTTGGTGTATGGGTCTCGTTCCAAATTTATTAACGGGTTCACTCTAATTTTTTTTATATAGCTGTAGTAATTTTCAGAAACTCAATTGTTTCTCGTGAACCCACGTAGGTTCGCCCCTGCCAACTTTAGCTTTCTATCTTTTATTTATCACCAAAAGGCCACCCTCATTGACTAAGGTGCAAGTTAGGTCGGATATTTTGGGTTTAATCCCAAGTTATGATTAAAATTGGTGTAATTTAGAAATGAGTAGGGATAAGGTTTACATTTGACTTTTAAAAGGTAGAAAAGAAAATTATCCCGGCTAAGGAAAATTTTTAATTATTAAAAATTAATTCTTTTATGACTTGTTCTCAAGTTTTATTTAACTTTTTTCTCCCTTATAGTCTGAAATGATTTTTTTTTTTGGAAAATGAAATTGTATCCAAAAACAAAGTATTTTTTTTGCTAGCCTAAATTATACAAAGTAGCGTTATCATAATTGCACCGTATAAAACCGAATCGATTCCAGCTGACCAACTTCATTACTAATACAATATAAATTCTATAAAATAATATACTTGGGACCACCAAAATTTATTAATTAAAAGAGTTATTAATTAATCGATAAATTAATAATTATTAATTTATATATTAATTAATATTTTATTAATTTATAGTAGAATACTTGGTTTACAAACACCTTTCAAGCTTTCAGAAGAAAATGTAGTTGCACAGTTGTTGACTGATGAATAAATTATTGAAAGCGTTATTGGAATTAATAAAGATGATATCGATGAAGAAGATGATGAAAGTTCTACAATGGAGCCCCCTTCGCGAAACGAAGCTATTAAAGCGGCAATCACATTGAACAATTTCTTGTTGAGCTATAAGAAAACAACACCAGAAGTTCTTACCATGCTAAGGAAAATTAGAGATGAGATTCAAGGGGAAATTGATTTCAACAAAAAGCAAAAGACAATTGAGTCATTTTTCAAAAAAACCTTCATAAATCATTCATGTAATATGCTATATATAAGGAATTATTAATTTATATTATATATGGGGTTTAAAGAAATTATCAAAAATGTATTATCTTATAATTTTAGCAACTTATTAATTTAGCACCCTATCCTCGAGTCGGGACCGACAAAAAATATTATCTTAGAGAGTTTATTAAATAATCGAGTATTAATTTATCGAGTTTCTACTGTACCAATATTAATTTCTATAGTGTTCGTTTCAATAATATGTTTTTATCACTTAATTTATATTTTCTCTAAACAGACTACATCGTTAGCAGTGTCTTGTATATCTGAAGAAACGTGGATCTACTCACTGGTAGCAGATCTACTTTTCTCGGGTTTTGATTGTACTATTTCACCGATGGTTCTTCTGGATCTGTGTTCTTCCACCTACAAAATGAACAACGCCGTTAACTTACCCCTAAGAAAGGGACAGAGGGGTCCTCTTTGGGGTAACCCTCCGGCGTGAGAATAAGTATATGTAGGAGAAGATAATAATGTGAGAGTAAGGGAATCTGGAGAGTATTGCTTAATAGCTGAATACTGTATGATTGTGTGACTGTGTTCTTGTATATCTTCCCTTGTGGAGTTGATGCTGTATTTATAGTGCTAGGGTTTCCACTGATTGAGCTGGGACCAAATTAGGGTTTTGTTGGCCTCCTCCAATCGATTTGCGCCACGTGTCCTTGGAGACACCTGGTGCTTTTTCATTGGTTATAATCACGTGGTAACCCATGAGTCATGCTGAGCTGTCCACCTTTCATTTAGCAGCTGTCAACAACAGCATATCCTTATTCCTTAAAAAGATGCCTTCTGAAAGGTTGTCTGACGTGCACAATCAAGGTTGCCCTAATCCTGATTTGGATAAGGACGAGGTTGATTATGTGCATGTGTGATATGCGCCCATCCTGAGGATGCGCGAGGTCTTCTCTTTATTCTCACGCGCAGATATTTCATGCGCAGATGTGATACGCACAAGCATGTAATACACGTCACGCGCGGATGCCCCACGGGCAGCTGCGCCATGCGCAACTGTGATATGGGTGGGCATGTATGATGCGCGAGTATGTGATATGCGCCGCGCGCGGATGCGCCACGCACGATGTGATATGCATAAGCATATATGATGCGTGAGCATGTGATACGCGCGAGCATATGTGATGCTTGAGCATATGTGATATGTGCAAGCATGTGATGCTTGAGCATATGCGATATGCGCTGTGCGCATAAGTTTTGGCTTTGTGCCTTGATAATATCTTTGATTTCTAATGTCTTGTATATATCTTGTGGGTTGACCCGCCCCGCTCGATGTTGAGGCGGGTACATACCTCTTCAATATCCATTTGTTGACTAACAATTCCCTTTAAGACCATTTTTGCATCTTTTAACATATTGCTTGCTATATGTTTTTTCAAAGTCGAATATTCGGAGTTTCAGATATCCAGGATTTTAGATAGCGGATTTCACTATTTAAATTCGAAATTTCAGATATCCGACTGAATAGTGAACCGGATATTTGAAATATCTGAAAAATAATAATTATAAAAAATTTAAGAACTATTTTTAAAAATATTTCGGATATCCGAAATATCCAAAAAAATTATCCGAAGTATCCGAAATATTCGAAAATTATCTGAAATATCCAAAAATATCCAAAATATCCGAAACATTATCCGAATTGTATCCGAAATATCCTAAAATTATCCAAAATATCTGAAATATCTAAAATTTATAAATAATATTTCTTTTTTAATAATTAAAAAAAAATATTTCGGATGGTTTGGATATCCGAACTATCTGAAAACTTTCAAAATCATTATCCGAATCCGAAAATTCGATTTTCCGGATAATTTGGATTCGGATTTGAATTTTCAGATATTTCATATACGAATTCGAATTTTTTGAACACCCCAGCTTAGGAATGATTTCCTGAACTGTATTGGTTTCTGTTTCATTCTTTTGAACATACTACTTAGGTATCTCCTGAATTGTATTATTATATGTATCATCAGTTGGCTATTTTTCTCCCTTCAAGTCTTCTCAACTGTCACACCCCAACCTACGGTGGAAATGCCGAGAGGTGGACTGATTGTCACAACTCGCAAGGTTACTATCACACACAATTATTAAAATTCAAATATCTATTTATTCAATTCAAATAACACCAGTATTCATTACAAGAAGGAATTCAAAGTAAACAAAACATCAAACAATTTAAATGAACATTCATAGTCTCAAAAATAAACTCTTCTAGCATAAGTCCTTAAAATAATTCTTCTAAGTCCACACTTCACATCAAACGATGACCTGCATATGCGTTGAAAATAATATAGTTTGTCAACACGAGGTTGAGTGAGCAACACACTAGTTTAGTTTACATATATAATAAAATACGTAGCTGCAACGAGTCAAATGAGATTAACAAATCAACCAATGAGCAAATAAAATGAGATGTCGAAAAGCACAAAGCTAAATCGACTAGCGTATGATCATACTATTTTCTGAGATTATGTTGGACCTCTCCGAATGCTGTTCACATTGAGCACATAAACATATAGCAAGTATGGCATGAGATTAGTTAACACATAAGACAAACGATTGCAGTTTTGTGCATAGATAAATGTGAGGATATACTAAGTTACGCATATGTCCCCGAAACATTATGAAAACGAGTAAAAAGGGGGAATGTGGTACTCACCTCAAAGATGAATGAGGATGATTAAGGTGACGAGAATAAGGAAAAAGGTTCATACGCGAACGTTAGGGCCTATGAGAAACGAGAATAACCGGACATGCTAAGTATAAGATTTAACTAGATAATTAATAACAAAGAAATATTATTTTAACATTTTATTTATAAGGATTTATTATTAAATTATATTTTTGAATTAAGAAAACATAATAAAATATTATTTTTAGTTTTATAACGAAAATTACTTGATTTATATATGAATATATATTTATGAAAATGTTAGTTTTTAAGTATCTTTATATAAGTGAAAACATGTCTTAGAGAATACATATATATGAAAAACGAGTGTTATAAAGGTCGGTTTTTAGTTTAAACAATCTTAAGTAATCATTAATATTAATAATATAATTATAAAACCCAAAAAAAAGAAGAAAACGGGTTCAGTGGGGATTGAACCCGTGACCCGAGTTTGATACACATACAATCCAACCATATGAGCTGCAAGTTCAGATTGCATAAAACCCAGATCGTCTAAATATAAACAGATTCCGATTTTGCCCCTTTAGCCAAGAACCCTAGCAAATTCAATTAACCCAATTCGTTTACGTTTGATTAAAACAGGTTTAGGGTTAATGATGAACACTGTTTCGCGATTTAAACCCTATGTTTAGTTACCTCAGATGACGAACAGAATAGGGAGAACGGCGATGAACAGGGCCGGCGCTAGTATGGTGATGAACGAGTATCAAAAGATCGAATGCATTCAATTATTTATCGGGGTTTTGTGTCACGTTATACGGAAGGTATACTCACAGTTAATTGCAATAATACCAACATTTACGCGGTCATAGCTGTTAATGGGTGTCGGTTAGGTCAAAAAAAGGAAAAACGAGTAAGCCGAGTCTAATTGGCTTAAATGGGTTGACGGTGAGGCCGCGCCTAACATAATTAGACGATTTCCAGATCATTACATTGATTATAAACGGATTTGGACGGTTAATTGATTGATTGTTTGATTCAGGTACAAGAAAACCCGTTTAAACAATGATATGGGTATGGGTTAACCAGATAATGGAAATGGGTTATAATATAATTTACATACAGGCCCCTCAAGTTTGGAGATGGACACAGAATGGAGTTTATGTTTTGGGTTAAAAGTGTCAACGTTAAATAGTTTAAATATAAATATAATAATAATTTATAACTTGATATATGCGGAAATTTATTAAAGATAAAACCCGGACCCGTAAATGGGTCGGGTAACGGTTACAAATGATATAGCGGGAAAACCCGAATTGTTACAGTATCCCCTACTTTTGGGAACTTCGTCCCGAAATTAGAGAATCAGTAACGAAAAGATGAGGATATTTGAGTTTCATCTGGTCCTCACGCTCCCACGTAAACTCGGAGTCTTGCTTAGAATTCCAACGAACTTTAACCAACGGAATGCGGCTTCGCTTAGTAACTTTATCCATATGATCCATAATCTCAACGGGTTGCTCAACGAAATGCATAGTCTCATCAATACTAACTTCATCGAGGGGGATGTGGAGATTACCCTCGGCAAGACACTTCTTGGGGTTAGAAACATGAAACACCGGGTGAATATTAGAGAGTTCAACAGGAAGTTTGAGACGATACGCAACATGACCAACTCTATCAATAATCTCAAAGGACCAACGAAACGAGGAGCAAGTTTTTCCTTCTTTCCAAAACGAACAACTCCCTTCCAAGGGGAAGCTTTGAGTAAAACAAAATCACCAACACTAAACTCAAGGGGTTTACATCTCTTATCAGCATAACTCTTCTGAAGACTACGAGCAGCAAGGAGTTTTTGACGGATTTGAGCAATACGATCAGTCGTTTCTTGGACTAGTTCAGGACCAGTGATTTGAGATTCACCAAATTCGTTCCAACAGATCGGAGATCGACATTTACGACCATAGAGCGCTTTAAAAGGTGCCATACCAATACTATAGTAAAAACTATTATTATACGAGAACTCGATAAGCGGTAGATGAATATCCCAATTTCCACCAAAATCGAGGATACAAGAACGGAGCATATCTTCTAAGGTTTGAATCGTTCGCTCGGATTGACCGTCAGATTGCGGGTGATAAGCAGTACTAAGATCCAAACGAGTACCCAAAGCGGATTGAAGTGACTTTCAAAGACGAGAAAGAAAACGACCATCACGATCGGAGATAATGGATAACGGGGTTTCATGATGATAAACAATTTTCTCAACGTAGATACGCGCCAACTGATCAACAGAATAAGTCTCTTTGATGGGAATGAAATGAGCCGACTTGTTCAGACGATCAACAATACCCAAATACTCTCATGTTGCTTGCGGGTAGAAGGAAGCTTAGTGATAAAGTCCATGGCAATACCTTCCCATTTCCACTCGGGGACGGGAGGTTGCTCGAGTAAACCAAAAGATCGATGATGCTCGGATTTTACTTTGGAACAGGTGAGGCATTTAGAAACATACAAAGCGATATCTTTCTTCATACCAGGCCACCAATAGACATAACGAAGGTCGGCGTACATCTTATCAGCACCGGGATGTATGGAATATCGTGACTTGTGAGCTTCGTCCATAATAAATGTGCGAAGATCATCACGATTGGGGATCGATCCATAACCAGTTCAAAAAGTAAAACAGACCATTGGGTTTAGTTTCAAGTTGGGTTTCAGCACCACACGGAATCTCGTCATACATATTGCCTTCGGTGACGGATTCGTGTTGAGCATCGAGAACACGCTTTTCGAGATCATTTTGAACAAGAACACAAGTAAGAAATATCGATTTGAATGGCTTCTTACGACTGAGAGCGTCGGCCACGACATTCGCCTTTCCAGGATGATAGCGAATTTCGCATTCGTAGTCGCTAAGCAACTCGGCCCATCGACGTTGTCTCATATTGAGTTTCTTTTTGGTCAAAAATGTGTTGGAGACTCTTGTGATTGGTAAATACCACACACTTCGTACCATAGAGGTAATGTCTCCAAATCTTCATGGAAAATACGACAACACCAAGTTCAAGATCATGCATCGTATAATTTTTCTCGTGAACCTTGAGTTGTCTCGAAACGTAAGCGATAACCTTGCCTCGTTTCATGAGAACGCAACCAAGACCTTGGTTAGAAGCGTCGCAGAAAACGATAAAATCTTCATTTCCTTCCGGAAGAGCAAGGATAGGAGCATTGCAAAGCATGTCCTTAAGAGTTTCAAAGGCTTCTTCTTGCTTTGACCCCCACACAAAGGTTTCACCTTTGTGGGTTAAAGCGGTGAGGGGCAATGCGATCTTGGAAAAGTTATGAATGAAACGACGGTAATAACCCGCCAAACCGAGAAAAGAACGAACTTCGGTGGGAGTCGTAGGTGGCTTCCAATTTTTAACAGCTTCGATCTTTGCAGAATCAACATGAATACCCTTTTCGTTAACAATGTGGCCCAAAAACTGAACTTCTTTCAACCAAAACTCGCACTTAGAAAACTTGGCATACAATTGCTCCTTTCGAAGCAGATCAAAAATGGTATGGAGATGATTTTTGTGGTCGCTTTCGGATTTCGAATAGATCAAAATTTCATCGATGAAAACAATAACGAACTTATCCAAATAAGGTTTACAAACACGGTTCATGAGGTCCATAAACACCGCGGGTGCGTTTGTCAACCCAAAAGGCATAACACAGAACTCGTAATGACCATAACTAGTAAGAAAGGCAGTCTTGGCGATGTCATCATCACTAACTCGGAGTTGATGATAACTCGAAATTAAGAAATACTATAACAACATCGTAAAATTTTTAAATATGGTTTAAATCATAATACAAAACTTTGGATAGTCAAAATAACGCTCCAAATGAAACTCCGATAAGGGCATTTATATATAGGATGTACCAGCGGCGTATCCACCATGTCCTTATCATTTCTACATTTGTACCGTTATCTCAACTACCTTCAGTTATCTATTATGACACACAATCTTACGCATCAGGCTTTCCATGCGAGGACATCGATAATTATGTTCCGGACCATAATTATTTTCGTCGTCGGATGGTCCACATGATTCCTCCCATCGTGTGGATTTACAAAGCGTTTGATTAAAACATGACTTTGAGGAAACAAAAATTTTAAGGAGTTTTAAATTCATCACACTAGAAAATCAACAATGCATAAATCAATTTCAAAGGTTGTAGTGGATTTAAATAAAGAAATGTCTAAGACACCGTAAGGATATAAATATTTAAAAATTTAAGAAGGGTAGTTTATAAATAGTTAAGTTTAATGGAGGTAAAGAAATAAGATATAAGTAGGCTTCAATAAACAATCTATCTAATCCAAAGAAACTTTATTTATTAGATAGAAGATAAATAGTCCAAATGGGATATAATCCAATGCCATAAAGAGGCGTTACAAAACGTAATTAATAAAAGACGAGGTAAATTAAGATAAGTAAGGAAAACAAAAAAAAGTCTTCGGGTTTTTGAGTAGATTAATTGACGTGTCTTGAGGCACTATGGGGAGTTGCAGGAGTAGGAGCACTTGAGATAGGTTTATTCGGCATTGCTTGGAAAAACTGGAGCTTGAAGGGTTTGCAAGAGAGTTGTTTAGTGGAAATATGTCTAGTAAACTTGAGCTTGTGATTGCGAGGTTTGGTAGTGTTGGGTTAAGTAAGGTTGACCTTGATTGATGAGAGGAGCTTGAGGGACATGAGGATGATGGGTTTGAGCCTGGTAAGCATGGGTCAAGTAGTATGGTGTAGCCGTAGATTGGGCTTGATGAGCTTGGGTAAGTTGAGGGCACGCATTACGAAGGTGATTTGGGTTTCCACAATGGTATCAACCACATGTGTTAGGAACACTGGGTTGAGCAAGAGGGGTAGGTTGTTGCGGGACAGCTTGTGCAGTAGGCGGGACATGGCATGTGTTAACACGATGGCCATAACGGTTACATTGGGTGCAGCGACGACATAGGGATTTAACCGAGTGATGACGGTTACAAATCGAACATAACGGAAAAGGACCGAGGTAAGGTTTCTTGTTTGAGAAGACTTGCGGGTGAGTAGGACTTGTTGTAGCAAGGTTTTTACGTTTCTTGTTGTGAGGATGAGTGGAGGTAGATGGTTTGTAGTCATTAGCAGAGGTATTAGTGGGAGAAGTTGAATGCACTGATGTTTTGAATTTGGGTCACTATCCTAGGGATCGCAGCAATTTTCTTTGGCGATACAAGCAGCCATACGGTGGTCACGTGAGCCAGATGAACGTTGATGACGACGGTGATTTCTGAGTGACGACATTCTACGGGAAAATAAGAGTAAAGGTTTATGAGTTGGGGATCATATGTGTAAATATTTGTGAGGAAACGAAGTTAGTTGAAAATATTAAGTTTCTGTTAGGTTAGTTTCACACAAAAAAAATATAACGAAATGCATCTAGGGACGTTGGCCTCCCATGAGCTTTCCATGGCAATTTGAATGGCCCAACAATAATTAACGAAAACAAATGTGAGTTGGACAGCCCATGAGCGTTACATGGCAATTTGGTTGTCCCAACTAATTAACGAATTATCGATGCAATAGAGTTTTTCGGCCCGATAAGCGTCTTTAGCCGACCAAACTAAATAACGAACTATCGAATCAAAATATGGGTAGTCTGAGTATCCGACAAAAATACGAAACAAGTTAACAGATGGATGGTCGGGATTCCCGACTAACCACTTGAAATAACGTAAAAACCATAATCGAAGGTTACCGAATTTAAGCCACGAAATCACCGTGAATTCGGTTTAAAAAAATGTATATAGGAGTGTAACCACTAGTGTGGTTACGGTTGACAGCTTAGGGTGTCGGTCATATGGCATCATGGGTCTCGCTCGGGTCCATAGGGTTGAGTACCGTGGTCAGGTTATCACCAAGGTAAGGATTATCGTCTTACCTTTGGTTCTTGGAACCGTTTTGCCAATGCCCAACTCACAGTTTCTCTCCCTTTTTCTTATGATAGGGACATGCCATATAACCTAGCCCTAAGGAGAACGAGTGAAAACAACAGGTGAGAATTCTTAAGGAATTTCCCGCAATTAAAAAGCAATCTAATATTGATTTTAAATTTTAAATAAAAATTTAAAGTTTTGAGGCATAGCCTCGGAACAGTGCGTGTGTGCATGACAATAATATAATAAGAAAACTTATCAACTAAGGGAAAGCAGTAACAATCAACTAGAATACGTAAGGTAAGCAGATAAGCACGTATAGGGCTCCTAAACATGTGTCTAATGCAATCTCTAACGACCTATCTTAAACCTTCGGCTCTAATACCAATCTGTCACAACCCAACCTACGGCGGAAATGCCGGGGCGTGGACTGATTGTCACAGCTCGCAAGGTTACTATCACACACAATTATTAAAATTCAAATATCTATTTATTCAATTCAAATAACATCATTATTCATTACAAGAAGGAATTCAAAGTAAACAAAACATCAAGCAATTTAAATGAACATTCATAGTCTCAAAAATAAACTCTTCTAGCATAAGTCCTTAAAATAATTCTTTTAAGTCCACACTTCACATCAAACGATAACCTGCATATGCGTTGAAAATAATATAGTTTGTCAACACGAGGTTGAGTGAGCAACACACCAGTTCAGTTTACATATATAATAAACTACGTAGCTGCAACGAGTCAAAAGAGATTAACAAATCAACCAATGGGCAAATAAAATGAGATGTCGAAAAGCACAAAGCTAAATCGACTAGCGTATGATCATACTATTTTCTGAGATTATGCTGGACCTCTCCGAATGCGGTTCACATTGAGCACATAAACATATAGCAAGTATGGCATGAGATTAGTTAACACATAAGACAAACGATTGCAGTTTTGTGTATAGATAAATGTGAAGATATACTAAGTTACGCATATGTCCCCAAAACATTATAAAAATGAGTAAAAAGGGGGAATGTGGTACTCACCTCAAAGATGAACGAGGATGATTAAGGTGACGAGAATGAGGAAAAAGGTTCACACGCGAACGTTAGGGCCTATGAGAAACGAGAATAACCGGACATGCTAAGTATAAGATTAAACTAGATAATTAATAACAAAGAAATATTATTTTAACATTTTATTTATAAGGATTTATTATTAAATTATATTTTTGAATTAAGAAAACATAATAAAATATTATTTTTAGTTTTATAACGAAAATTACTTGATTTATATATAAATATATATTTATGAAAATGTTAGTTTTTAAGTATCTTTATATAAGTGAAAACATGTCTTAGAGAATACATATATATGAAAAACGAGTGTTATAAAGGTCGGTTTTTAGTTTAAACAATCTTAAGTAATCATTAATATTAATAATATAATTATAAAACCCAAAAAAAAGAAGAAAACGGGTTCAGTGGGGATTGAACCCGTGACCCGAGTTTGATACACATACAACCCAATCATATGAGCTGCAAGTTCAGATTGCATAAAACCCAGATCGTCTAAATATAACAGATTCCGATTTTGCCCCTTTAGCCAAGAACCCTAGCAAATTCAATTAACCCGATTCGTTTACGTTTGATTAAAACAGGTTTAGGGTTAATGATGAACACGGTTTCGCGATTTAAACCCTATGTTTAGTTACCTCAGATGACGAACAGAAGAGGGAGAACGGCGATGAACAGGGCCGGCGCTAGTATGGTGATGAACGAGTATCAAAAGATCGAATGCATTCAATTATTTATCGGGGTTTTGTGTCACGTTATACGGAAGGTATACTCACAGTTAATTGCAATAATACCAACGTTTACGCGGTCATAGCTGTTAATGGGTGTCGGTTAGGTCAAAAAAAGGAAAAACGAGTAAGCCGAGTCTAATTGGCTTAAATGGGTTGACGGTGAGGCCGCGCCTAACATAATTAGACGATTTCCAGATCATTACATTGATTATAAACGGATTTGGACGGTTAATTGATTGATTGTTTGATTCGGGTACAAGAAAACCCGTTTAAACAATGATATGGGTATGGGTTAACTAGATAATGGAAATGGGTTATAATATAATTTACATACAGGCCCCTCAAGTTTGGAGATGGACACAGAATGGAGTTTATGTTTTGGGTTAAAAGTGTCAACGTTAAATAGTTTAAATATAAATATAATAATAATTTATAACTTGATATATGCGGAAATTTATTAAAGATAAAACCCGGACCCGTAAATGGGTCGGGTAACGGTTACAAATGATATAGCGGGAAAACCTGAATTGTTACATCAACCGCTCAAACCCTTGCTTGTAAGTTGAATAGTGAATTTGCGTACATATATCTCCATTAAACGAACCCACAATGAATCACTCTAATCTCTTCTAGTTCGTTTACAAGGAGAGTGGAGCAAGAACGGCATGAAAACACTAATCGTTTTCATTTAATATTTATTCAATTTTTTTAAATGATTAATAAGTTTAAATCGTGAACTTAAACATGAACCAAACAGTTAGTAACAATTCGTTTTGGTTATGTTTTGATTTTCAATGGTTCGGTCTCGGTTGTGGATGATCCAAAACCATTATTAACTATTTGGTTTACGATTTAACCTAAAAACTATCAAAACTGAACCGTAAACACTCATACTCTAAAACACAAACAACAAACATCCATGTACCAACAACCGTACAAATGGTGAAAGAGTGAAATAATAAAGTCCATTTAAGACATAGGAGAATCTATGCCCCGACAAAGTTGAGACAAATATTTCATACCCTAAAAATTCATAACCATAATCCTTCATCCGCAACAGCTCATATCGTAGACCATGTCATTAGAGAGGTGCTACTCTAGCAAATCATGTCTCATTTATTCATCTCAAGTTAATTTGGGTCTCCCTCCACTTCTCATCCCCTTTACATTATACATGTAGAAAAAAAATAATAAACCTAGCTAGGAACTAGAGAATATATCATTAACTACATGCATGACCTCATCATGTATTATACATTCGTAATTAATTATACTGTAAACATAGAATGGTGTGGTAATTACGAAATTGAGAGGAAAAAAATTCAACACAACAAGATGGAAAATGTGTTTTACTCCTCTATGTATTACTTAACTTAACACGCAGTCACACAGCAATTGAAAAGTGTTTGAAAATATTGGAGACAAAAACATAATTCAACATTCACCATCTGCAGCACTCTCTCTCCCTTATCACAATCAATTTTCAAACATTCACTTGATTCATTCTAAATAGCATCTGATTCACTCATAAGATTTTTGATTTCGCCTTATTATCATTCGATTCGGGCTCGTTGTTTAGGGTTTTAATTTTCTTGATGGAAGATTACATGGGCCAGAATAGTGGCAGCAGTAATACACCTACAGGCACAACTTTCTTCTATGGAGGATCGGTTGTTGCTCCTGATACCACTTGCTTGTATGTACCTGGAGGCTATCAATATCATCATCAACCCGTAGTAAAGATCGAAAGCGGTGGCACCCATAACGCTATGAATGAAGATGATCAAGCTCTAAAAGCTAAGATAATTTCTCATCCTCACTATTCCAACTTACTTCAAGCGTACATGGATTGCCAAAAGGTTAACTAAATACTTATTTAATCAATAAATAAAATGACTTGTTAAAGATCATATAATTTAAAGTATTAATTTGTTATATATATATGTATAGGTGGGAGCCCCACCGGAAGTTTTGGAGAGGCTGACCGCGGTAAGGCTAGAGTACGAGGCTCGACAACGAGCTAATAGTGGCTGCGAAGACCCCGAGCTCGATCAGTTCATGGTACGTACACCCGGATCCGTGAAATCTTTTTCTGAAAGAATTTTTTTTACTGCCCGGGACTTGAACTCAAACTATTTTGGGTGTTTAGAGACTTTGTCTCAGTCACTGGACCACCAACCCCAGGACGCAGGACGCCTGGATCTGTGAATTAATATATGTTGATCGATATGGGTTTGGATTCTTAAACTTATGATAATTTTGATAATTATTAGGAAGCATATTATGACATGTTAATCAAGTATAAAGAGGAGCTCACAAGACCAATCCAAGAAGCTATGGAATTCATGCGACGGATCGAATCTCAGCTTTCCACACTTACGATCTCATCCTCTTCGTCCTCCGCAAATGCTGATCGGATCTTTGTCTCTCAGGGTAACTCCATTTTTGTTCTCCATTTCTGCATAAATTAATGTCATTTATTGTTTGTGTTTGGTTTTATTTTCTTTTTAGTGTTATTATAAGAAATGTATTTTGTCCCTTCTAAATTTTATTTAATAACAAGTGTAGGAAAAGGTAAAGAAACTGGGAGTTTGTTTACTGTCAAGTTTTGGCCTGTCCATATTTCTATCATTCATTGTTCTCTGCGGTTGAAGAAAAAAAAATCTGACCAATTTATTATTAAGCCGCAGGAGAAAAAATAAAAACCCTAATTAATAATCACGAGTGTATAGAGTATTGGGTAATGTATACCCTTCAATAAAAAACAATATAATTCTTATTAGATAATAAATATGGATTATTTTAAGAGAATTTTAATATGAATTTATACAATTAAAATAACCTCCAATACTTGAGTGAACTTTTCTGAGACGGAATATTAACCGTCCATAATGATTTTGACACTTTATGTCTGACTCATCCAGTAACACCGTCAACGAGGAAATCCTCTACTGTGTGAAAGAAAACTCTTAAATCAAATTTTGAACATTAGACCTGAAGAGGTATGTACCCGCCTTAACATCGAGCGGGGCGGGTCAACCCACAAGATATAGACAAGAGGCTTGAAATCAAGATATCATGAAGGCACAAAGCCAAAACCTATGCGCATGGCGCATATCACATATGCTCACGCATATCACATATGCTCACGCATCACATGTGCTCACGCATCACATGTGCTCACGCATCACATATGCTCACGCGTATCACATGCTCACGCACCATATATGCTCATGCATATCACATCTGCGCGTGGCGCATATCACATGCTCACGCATCATATATGCTCACGCATATCACATCTGCGCGTGGCGCATCTGCGCGTGGCGCATATTACATATGCTTGCGCATATCACATCTGCGCATGAAACATCTGCGCGTGAGAATAAAGAGAAGACCTCGCGCATCCTCAGGATAGGCGCATATCACACATGCACATAATCAACCTCGTCCTTATCCAAATCAGGATAAGGACAACCTTGATTGTGCTCGTCAGACAACCTTCCAGAAGGTATCCTTTAAGGAATAAGAATGTGCTGATGTTGACAGCTGCCAATGAAAGGTGGACAACTCAGCAAAACCCATGTGCTACCACGTGATTGCACATGGGTCAGGTGAAATACCTGGGTCAGAGAATAATCAATGAAAAAGCACCAGGTGTCCTAAGGACACGTGGCGCAAAGCAATAGGAGGAGGCCAAAAAGGCCCTAATGGGATCTGAGCCCAATCATTGGAAACCCTAACACTATAAATACCACACCACCTCCACAAGGGGAGGTAAGCAAGAAAATACATTCCAATTCCTTACTCACTCTCAGATTATTATTATCTTCTCCTACAATCTCTTATTCTCACACCGGAGGGTTACCCCAAAGAGGACCCCTCTGTCCCTTTCTGAGGGGTAAGTTCACGGTGCTGCTCGTTTTGTAGGTGGAAGAATTCATACTCCGGAGAACCATTGGTGAAATAGCATACTCATACCCGAGGAAAGTTGATCGTCTACCAGTGAGTCGATCCACGTTTCTTCATTGGCGCCATCACCTGTTACAACGGCAACAAAATCACCATCTCATCAGTTCTCTCTGAAAAACTTCACCATGGTTTCTGGTGTTCGAAACAGCGATCAAGTTCTGGAGGATATTGATCTTGAGGATGTTAATGAGGGACAGCAGTTTCTGAGGGTGCCGCGTGATTCTGCGCGCACCACCAGTAACCATCCCTTCATCACAACTCCTCATAGCCTGACTGAAACTCCTCCAGACGATCTCACGTTCCAAAATCTGACTGGCGCGAAACAAAAAGGACCAATGGGTCCAGAAGTTGAAACCAATGACCCTAAAGAATGGCTCATAAACGAACAACGACGTTTAATGGACAAATACAATGAGCTGGTCAAACACAAAAAGTTAGCCGACTTAACACAAAGGCTCGCGTTTGATAAGCAAACCATTCTAGGAACAACAAAAAGGGCGCGCGCGCCGGAAGATGGTCACTCTGTTCACACTGAACACGCTGATTTTAGTGATGAAGAAGTGCACAACATGAGGAAGACGCGAGATACTTATGCAGGAGGCTCACAGCTCCGCGCGCACATGAACATAGCGCCTGGAGCTAAAGCCGATATGGATCTGTACACACCGTACAACCCACCAGCGAGAGGGCAAGTGGACGTAACCACACCATACAGGCCAGCCATCTTGGTGAAGCATTCAAAATTCACTGAGCGCATCGCGAAGGCTCCCATTCAGCACAAAAACAAGATGCCAAGTGGTTTGGGCAAGTACGACGGCACAACAGATCCAGACGATTTCTTACAAGGTTTTTACAACACTGGAAACCTAGAAAGCTGGACGATGCCAACATGGTGTCACATGTTTGCTCGCTGCCTCACGGGCGCAGCGCGTGTCTGGTTCGAAAGCTTGCCGACTGGACAAATCGATGGGTTCGAAGAGCTATTGGAGAAGTTCCAGGCTCACTTCGTACAGCAGCGCAGACACGCGCGCGACCCCGATGACATCATGCACTGCGTGCGCAGGAATGATGAAACCATTGAAGACTACATAACCCGTTTCAATCAGGAATCTCTTGCAATTCGAGGTATCACTGAGCAACTCTTGCGCGTGGCCTTTATACAAGGTGAGCGCAGTGATCAACTCCGCAGAGCTCTCGTGAGCAGAGATGGCATGCCAACCACTTGGGCCAAGCTAACGGAAGCATCGCGAGTCTTCGCGCGAAATGAAAAACAAATTGCCCAAGATAGAGCAAGAGATAGAGGGCATCAAACAGAAGTGCCGCGCAACAATGAAAGGAGGGGCAAACAGAACTCCGTATGGTCTAGGTTGCAACAAACCAGTTTTTCTCCCGCAGAAAAGCAGGCGCAACCAAGCTCACCCCAGCCTCAAAAAGACATTCGTAATCGCGGAGAAAGTGACAAGAGGGAAGGCGGCAGAGAGCCTAACAGACCCCTACCAAGAATATGGACTCCCCTCACTAAAACGCATTCACAACTGTTAAGCACAGAGAGTGTCCAGTTTAAAAGCCCCAAGCCATTACTCCACAAGGGACCATCAAACAGTGGCAAGTATTGTGAGTTTCACAAGTCCACAGGGCACAACACCGATGCATGCCACCATTTGAAGGATGCGATTGAAAGAGATGTGAAATCAGGCAAGTTGGCTCACCTGGTGAAAAACCCAAGACCAGAGAATGAACAACCAGATGGAGCCTCAGCCAGCAAAAAGTTCAAAAGAATCTGTGTAGCCGAGGGAGGAAGGCAAGGGCAAAGATCGAGAAAGAGAAGCGCGCAAGTCCAAGGAGATTGGCGCGAGCAACAAGTAATCTTCCCAAGAATCAGGGGAGGCCCGTCTATCAGCAGTCCTCTAGTCATCACTACACACATTGCTCATTATGAAGTGTCAAAAGTCCTGGTGGACACTGGCAGTGAATCAGACATTATGTATGAGCAATGTTTCAGGAAGTTGGATCCAGCAGACCAAGCAAGGCTCGAAATTGTGAATGCACCAATCTCGGGTGTTTCAAATGAAATCATTCACCCCCTAGGTCAGATACAATTTGAACTAACTATGGGGGATGAGAAACACAAGCGAGCCGAAATTGTCAACTTCTTGGTCTTGCCCACCACTTCATGCCACAATATGATCTTGGGTAGAGGAACGATTGCTCAATTCAACGCCATACCGTCACCAGCGCACGGCGCGCTGGGGTTCCCAACACCAACAGGTGTAACATTTGTATACCGAGATCATTTGTGCGCAGTGACAAGTATACCGAGGGAAGGGAGAATGAAACTTCCAATGGCAAACAACGCGCCAGAGGAATGGATTCTCAACCCAAAATTCCCAGAGCAAACAATCACAATTGGAGCTACGATATCAGACGACACAAGGTTGAGAATGAAAAGATTGCTCACAACGTATATGTCGGTCTTCACGTGGCAGCATTCTGATATGACTGGGGTTTCGCGAGACCTGGCGCAACATTCTCTCAACACCTTCAAGTCTGTAGAGCCAATTGCTCAAAAGAAGAGAGTCATAGGGGATGAGAAGGCAAAGGCCATGAATGAGCAAGTAGAAGATCTACTGCGCGCAAATATCATCCGCCCAATACGATACCAAACATGGGTAGCCAATCCTGTGATGGTAAAGAAGAGCAACGGGTCATGGAGGATGTGCATTGATTTCAAGGACCTCAACAAAGCATGTTCAAAAGATTGTTACCCCCTCCCAAACATTGACGCGAAGGTGGACTCTGTGGCGCCATTTAAGCTCAAATGTTTCCTGGACGCCTACAAGGGCTATCACCAAATTCAAATGGCACCACAAGACGAGGACAAGACTGCCTTCAGAACTGACAAGGGTGTTTTTTGTTACACAAAAATGCCCTTTGGTTTGAAGAATACAGGAGCCACCTACCAAAGACTCATGGATGCGGTTTTCAACGAGCAAATTGGAAGAAACCTAGAAGTCTACGTGGATGATTTGGTGATTAAAAGCAGGGAGGAAAAACAAATGCTCAAAGACATCAAAGAAACCATTTGGCGCCTAAAGGAAGTAAACATGAAGCTCAACCCGAGCAAATGCACATTCGGCGTAGAAGAAGGGAAATTTCTAGGTGTAATGGTCACCAAGGATGGTTTCAGGGTGAACCCAGAGAAGGTGGAGGCTATCCTTGACATGCCCTCACCATCCACCATGAAGGAAGTTCAAAAGTTGAATGGTAGATTGGTATCAATTAACAGGTTCCTAGCGAACCATGCAAGCAAATCTACCCCATTTGTTAACACATTGAGAAATTGCCTAAAGAAAAGCCAATTCAAGTGGACGCCTGAGGCCGAGCAAGCTTTCAGTGAGATAAAAGAATGTCTGATAAATCTGCCTGCGCTCACAGCTCCACTTCCTGGTGAAACTCTAACATTGTACCTGTCAGCAGGAGAGCGCGCCATCGGCGCAGTGTTGTTGGTGGATCGCAAGGGAATCCAAACACCAATCTATTATGTGAGTCGGGTGCTGACAGATCCTGAGACGCGCTACTCCATCATGGAAAAGTTAGTTTTGTCACTAACACACGCGTCGCGCAAGCTTCATAGATATTTCAATGGTCATCCTATTGAAGTTCTGACTGGTTACAACATCCAGCAAGTCTTGCGGCGTCCCGCGCTCTCAGGAAGGCTGACAAAATAGGCGCTGGAATTAGGAGAGCACACGATCGCCTATAAGCCCCGTCCAGCAATAAAGGGACAAGTCTTAGCTGGTTTCATCGTAGAAATCCCTGAAGGAAAAATTGAAGAGGCTCAGCGCGAGGTAGACCCTCCGCAAGCCAATAATGAAAAAAATGTTTGGAGATTATTCACTGATGGAGCTTCAAACAATGAAGGGTCCGGCGCAGGCCTCAAGCTGGTGGATCCAGAAAGTCATCAGTATACTTACGCAATCAGGTTGGATTTCAAGAGCACCAACAATGAAGCTGAGTATGAAGCCCTGCTGGCTGGTCTGCGCATCGCGCACAAGTTCGGAGTTAAAAAGCTAGAGGCCCATGTTGATTCATACTTGGTAGCAGCACAGGTCAATGGCCTTTATGATGCCAAGGAGAACACCATGCCTCTGTATCTAGAGCAGGCGAGAAAACTCATCGAGCAATTTGACTTCTTCAGAATCATACATATTCCGCGCAGTGAAAACAAGTCTGCCGACGCGCTGAGTAAGATGGCATCAACCAGCTTCGATCACTTTGGCAAAGATGTCAGGGTGGAAGTAATGAGCAACCCGTCGGTGGGAGCGAAGTCTGTCCTTGTAATTCATACAACACCTTCATCATGGATAACTCCATTAATGGAATTCTTGAAGGAGGGAAAGATACCGGACGATCGCGCACAGGCGAGGAAGATAAGACACAAGTCGCAGAACTACGAACTGCTTGATGGTACGTTATATCGACGCTCTTATCTTGGACCGCTCATGAAATGCCTAGATGCCGAGAAAGCAAGCTATGTGATCAGAGAGATACACGAAGGAATCTGTGGAATACATGCTGGCCCGCGCATGGTGGTTGCCAAGGCAATGAGCGCAGGTTACTATTGGCCAGGCATGTACTTGGACGCGTTAAAAGAGATCCAAAAATGCAAAGCGTGTCAGAGCTATGCGCCAAACACCATGCGGCCAAAGAACAACTTGATTCCGGTGACCTCCGCATGGCCTTTCCACAAATGGGCAATCGATATTGTGGGTCCCCTACCACAAGCGCAAGGGCGAGTAAAATTTTTGGTAGTGGCAGTAGACTATTTCACAAAATGGGTTGAAGCCAAGCCACTAGCAAAAATCACAGCCGAGGCGATGAAGCAATTTATTTGGGGCCACATCATATGCCGTTTTGGCCTGCCCATGGAAATTGTGAGCGACAATGGCAAACAATTCACCGACAGGAAGATATCCAGTTGGCTCAAGGAATTGCGCATCAACCAAATCTTCACTTCAGTATACCACCCTCAGGGGAATGGCCAAGTGGAGCGCGCGAACCAAAGCTTGCTGAATGGGATGAAGAAAAGGTTGGAGGGAGAATCCCATTCATGGGTCGAGGAGCTACCTAATGTCCTGTGGGCGCACAGGACATTAAGCAAAACCAGCAATGGCGAATCCCCGTTTAGCCTAACCTATGGAACGGAGGCTATGATTCCAGCAGAAATTGGATGCCCATCCCATAGAGTGCTCATGATGAGTAAGATTGATAACGAGCACGAAAGGAGGTTGGATCTCAACTTACTTGAAGGGCGCAGAGAGGCGGCTATCATCAGTGAAGCCAAATACAAGAAAAAACTAGAAAAATATTACAATCAACGCGTGAAAGAATGCCACTTCAAGAAGAACGATTTTGTCCTTCGGAACAATGAAGCTAGCCGCGCAATACCTCCGGGAAAAATGTCCCCCAACTGGGAGGGACCTTATCAAGTCTCGGAAGAATTGGGAAAAGGCGCATACACTTTAAAAGATTTGAATGGAAAGAAGATCCCGCGCGCATGGAACGCAGCACAGCTTAGAAAATGTTTCATGTAAAAATTGTCAAGTTTGTAATCAAGGCTTTTTAAGCCATTATGAATAATGATAAGCGCTATTTTCTCTTAATGTGTGTTCTATTACCTTTTGCATACATGTTTCACACTTCCCTTTATTAATTTTGAGCAATATGACAACATTGTATTGACATCAAAACTAAAAATAAAACGAAGTAAAACATACATGCGCGAGCTTCAAGCTCAAACGCGTTAACGAGTTTTAACTCTAAAACGTCAGGGCCTTAGCCCAATAATATGAGCCTTAGCTCAGGGCCTTAGCCCAATAATACGAGCCTTAGCTCAAATCACTCACAACATCCATCCTACATGCTGCGCAGCTAGACCATAAAAATACCTAAGCACAACTAAGGCAAAGCACATGCCAAAACATAGTTGTTAAGGTCTTAGGTCGAGGTCGCGCATGGAATTGTAATGGATATCAGAGTAACACATACTGACACGTAAAGGCTAAAAAACTCATAATTCCCTATAATAAATGCGCGATAACGTCGCGCAAAAGAGGAATAATGAAACGCCAAGGCACGTGTCAGCATAGTCAGGATATTGCAAAATCAGTTAAAATATGACAAGGATTAAGTAAAATAATTTCCTTACAACCTTGTTCAAATTTCAACGTGCAAGCATATCTTATATTCAACAAGCAAACATGCAATATAAAGAGATGAATGGGGAATGCGCAAGATGCGAATAAGGGAAAAACAAAATTTCATTCCAAAACATAGAAGTTTACAAATTTACAAAATGATGAGATACAAACTACAAATAAAAAAAAAAACATGAAGGGCTTCTCAAGTCTCTATATCAACGTCAGCCTCTTCATCGCCCTCATCATTACCTCCCTCAGCATCTGGCGCAGCCCGCTCCTCGTCATCTCCAAACTTGCCATAGTCAAGCTGTTCGTCTTGAATGGAGTCGTCATCTATCACAATAGTGTCAGGAGCGGGTCCTTTGGCCACGCCAGAGCCGCTAGCAGAGGCAGCATTGCCCGCGCCATCATCGCCGCCACCAGCCCCTTCACACTCGTCAAGTAATTTCTTTAGAGCGCCGAGATCGGGCTGGTCAGCAAGCGAGGCTATCTGCAAATCATAAGGAAAAGTATGAGTACAAAAAGACTAGGAAAATAAGTCAAGGTAAACTCATTAAGGTTAAAATACCTGCTCAAGGATGGGAATGAGAGTATTCAAATACTTCTCCTCCACCTCGACCATGTCAGCGCAGACAACGTCGAGCTGATAAGGGTAGTCGGATGGGTTCTTCTTCAGCATGCTATATTCACAGCCATCCTTAAACCCTTCAGCTCGACCCACCAAGCGCGAGGCAGCGTTGCAATCCATCACAAGGGTCTGAAACTCGTCTGAGTATTTCATCGCATAAGCGCAACGAGTCATACCCTGTGAGACTAGCCATTGGCGATCCTGCGCGAGGGAAGAAACAGACGTCTCAAGAGCAGGAATCTGAGAGTTTAATAACTCAACAGTTTCCTTGGTCTGTTTTAGCTCTTCTCTGTCGGACGCTGCTGCCGCCAAGGCCTCATTCCTTTCCGCTCGCGCAGCATCGAGCTCTTCTTGGCCAGACGCTGCCGTCGCCAGGGCTTCATCCTTCTCTGCCTGCGCGGCCTCAAGCTCTTTCTTCAGGCGCGCAACCTCACTCTCTAATAAAGATTTGTCAGTGATAGCCTGCACAAGAGTTTGATCACGCGCCTCTGCATCTAGCTCCAAATCGCGCACTCGCCGCGCGTACTTGGCCGCATCCGCCTCTGCTGCCTGCAGCTTCTCCCGCGCAGCCTGCAGCTCATGCCCGCGCTTCACGAAGGCAGCGTTGGCACTTGCTCGGTTCTCGCTGAGTTCTGCTTGGAGTTTCTCAGCTCTCTCTCGAGCGTCAGAAAGATTCCAAGCAGATACCTTAGCCTCTTGCTTGGCCTCCGCAAGAGCATCATGCACCTTTACATAATCATAGCGAAGCTCTTGGGAGGCAGCAAAGAACGCAGACCCAGCAAAAAGATGGTCATTGAGCAAGTCCACGCGAGCGCGGTCCTCCTGAAACCTCCTTTCAGCTGGAGGCACAGAGTGAGCCCAGAAGTCTTCACACACACCCATGGACTGAAATGAGCTATTCTCAGTAATATTCCATCTCGGGCGGTATATGTGATCGGCTTCCTGCAAACACAAAACAACGTTCTAGTCATCTAAACACTAATATGGAAGTCCGCGCAGCGGAGCAAAACGAACTTATACATGCGGAGAGCAAGCAGAAAAGTCAGCGCCAGCCCCACGAGAAGGCTGCGCCACGAAATCTCGTGGCGCTACAGGGCTTGCGCGGCCACCATCGGAGTCTTCAAAATTGACCTCCTCATCATCCTCTGTAACAGGTCTTTTCTCCTGCGACTTGGAAAAATCAAAACCAGTCTCGCGAGGAGGGCTGCGCGCAGGAGGAGATGAGGGAGGTCTCGACGCCGCTAGATCAGCGCGTAAAACAGTCTCATGCTCCTTAGTAATCCCAATGAGGGGAGATTCAGTGCTTGTAGGAGCAGGAGCAGAACCAACGGCGCTGGCGCCGGCGCCAACAGTGCCGCCAGCAGCTTGTGTGCCAGCTATAATTCCTATGAAAAAACCAACAAAAAGAAATGATTCATGACTTGATCTAAAAGAAAAAAGTCAGAAAATAAAAGCGCAATATATACCTTGGCGCACCGCCGTTCGCGAGTTAAACATCGCCATGAAGTCCATTTTCCCCCTTTTCGAGGGTAAAACAGGGGACTTCAAAGCAACCTTCGGCGCAGCCTCGGTACCTTGCTGCGCCTGAGGTTGATCCACCAAGGTCGCCGGCTCTACAAACATTTGAGTGAGCAAAGATTCATTAATAACTCTATCGGAATCACGCTCATAAAACTACAAAGTATAAACAAAGTATACCTGTTGGAGAAGAGGAAACAGCAGGCGCAGCGCCGCTTCCCTTTTCCGCCGCGCGAAGAGAGGAGGTGGCGGCACCATACCTCGTGTGGACAGGAGGACTGCCCACACCTAGAGGCAAGGAAGACGAGGAAAACTTGAAGGTAAACCCCTTGGTTTTCTCAAGTCCCTTCGCTTGGGTAGGAGGATCCCGAGCAACAGGGGCATCATTTTTCTTCTGTTTTTTACTGGCCCCTGCGCCAGTTTTCCCTTTAGCTTTACGCTTGAGTTGTGGCACCTCAGCTTCCTCCTCCACCTCCTCTTCCGCAAGCTCCAGCTCATAATTCTCGAGCGCATCTACAATACGTGCAACAGAAATGTTAACCAAATTTGGTATTCTAAAGGCATAAACATAAGTACAAAGGCCTACCAGGCGCATCGCTGTCAAAGCAAAATCCCAAATCAACAGTGATGAACATATCATCGAAGCGATCGGGGAAACCAACTTCCCCAGCGCCCAGCGCGACAGAGCCACCCTCCATATGCTCATCATAGGCGGCGTGGACGTACTCCTTGCTTACTGCATAAAACAAGACAAATGATATCAGCAAAACGAATTACATTCGCGCAGAAATAATGCAATGAGCTAATAACTCACATAAGCCATCAACTTGGATAACAGGCTCAGTCGCGCTGTCGGTCCACCTCTTGCTCATACCAACCCCCACCAGCGCCTCCTGGCAAATATTCTTGGCGGGGGATGGTTCAGCGGTCAACTTATTAACCCATGCGCCAGTTGGGTTTTTAAGAACATTCTCATCCGCGGGCGCAGAAGTGATCGCGCGCATGGTCATGCGGATGGGAACCACACCAGCCTTAATATAAAAAAATTTCTCAGACCAGTCATGAAGGCTTTTGAAGGAAACAGTGCAGCACTTGACCTTCTGACTGCGAGGAACGAATGAGAACCAAGAATCTTGGATTTTTGGCTTATAAAAATATTGAAAGCGCCGAGGGGTGGGCTCCTCGCGCTGAGCTTTGCACATGAACTCAAAATGAGTCATGCGCACAAGTCCAAAAGGATGGACTTGGGATATGTGAATCCCATGAAATTGAAGCAGCGCACCCATAAACCTTGTCATCGGGAGACGAAGGTTGCAGTGAGTGAAAAAATGGCAGTATAAGGAGATATAGCCGGTGGGCGGATCCGCCGCCGTTTGCCCGGCCGCCGGGAGCAGACAGCCGTACTCAGGGAGAAAACCCTGAGAGGCGATGAGACTGTCGAAATCAGACTGTCTCAATTTGCAGGGAATCTCATCCCACCTCTTCACTGTCTTGCCCTTCCCCACCTCCTCCGACGAGGCCTCGGCAGCCCGTTTTCCCTTGCCGGTCTTCTTCAAAGTGGACATGACTAATGATTTTACACGGCGTTTGCTGGGGGAGATTGTGGTGTCTGGGTTATCAGACATACAACTGTGAATCAAACAGAGGTTACTTCAAGAACGGAAATCTGGAAGCAAAAGACAGGCCCTTAATCGGAATAAAAATGGAAGGAAAGAAAAAGCTCTGAAATAACAATGAAGATGAAGAATAATAACTCAAAAGGCTTGCTTTTATAGGCCCAGGAGAGAGAGAAACAGGTACTGATCAGAGTTCACGCGCCCCCACTCGCAGGTGCAGGCCAACGCGAGCGCGACACGTGTTCCTGACACTGTGAGGGGACATGAAAGGGAACGAAACAGGTACTGATCAGAGTTCACGCGCCCCCGCTCGCAGGTGCAGGCCAACACGAGCGCGACACGTGTTCCTGACACTGTGTGAGGGGACATGAAAGGCAACTATAGCACCTCGAGCACACGAAAAGTCTGACACATGTCTCCATCTCTGACTCATGTCAGCACCAACCAACCACGTACATGGACGATTCATTTCAACCAAAATGATAGAATTTCGCGCAACGATGAGAAATAAAAAAGGAAAAGACAAACCCTATTAAAAGAGAAAACTATTAAGTCTAATATCTATCTTACCTCGCTCGCGCGAGACAATACACACATTAGACTGGGGGGGCTTGAAGAGGTATGTACCCGCCTTAACATCGAGTGGGGCTGGTCAACCCACAAGATATAGACAAGAGGCTTGAAATCAAGATATCATGAAGGCACAAAGCCAAAACCTATGCGCATGGCGCATATCACATATGCTCACGCATCACATATACTCACGCATATCACATGTGCTCACGCATCACATATGCTCACGCGTATCACATGCTCACGCACCATATATGCTCACGCATATCACATCTGCGCGTGGCGCATCTGCGCGTGGCACATATCACATGCTCACGCATCATATATGCTCACGCATATCACATCTGCGCGTGGCGCATCTGCGCGTGGCGCATATTACATATGCTTGCGCATATCACATCTGCGCATGAAACATCTGCGCGTGAGAATAAAGAGAAGACCTCGCGCATCCTCAGGATAGGCGCATATCACACATGCACATAATCAACCTCGTCCTTATCCAAATCAGGATAAGGACAACCTTGATTGTGCTCGTCAGACAACCTTCCAGAAGGTATCCTTTAAGGAATAAGAATATGCTGATGTTGACAGCTGCCAATGAAAGGTGGACAACTCAGCAAAACCCATGTGCTACCACGTGATTGCACATGGGTCAGGTGAAATACCTGGGTCAGAGAATAATCAATGAAAAAGCACCAGGTGTCCTAAGGACACGTGGCGCAAAGCAATAGGAGGAGGCCAAAAAGGCCCTAATGGGATCTGAGCCCAATCATTGGAAACCCTAACACTATAAATACCACACCACCTCCACAAGGGGAGGTAAGCAAGAAAATACATTCCAATTCCTTACTCACTCTCAGATTATTATTATCTTCTCCTACAATCTCTTATTCTCACACCGGAGGGTTATCCCAAAGAGGACCCCTCTGTCCCTTTCTGAGGGGTAAGTTCACGGTGCTGCTCGTTTTGTAGGTGGAAGAATTCATACTCCGGAGAACCATCGGTGAAATAGCATACTCATACCCGAGGAAAGTTGATCGTCTATCAGTGAGTCGATCCACGTTTCTTTAAGACCTTAAGAATTTCAAGCCTTAACCATAACCCTATGTTATTGGATTAGAAGACCATATGCATTGTTAAACTATTAAAATAAATATTTTTGTTTATGTAATCTCTTACTTCATACGTAACTCGAGAGAATGGAAACATCTGGTCATTGTCTTCCAGTTCCAAATTGTATGTGCGGGAGCATTTTGTAACCTTTTTAGGCTAGTGCTATAATCTTTTGAAGATTAAATCATTCTTTTGTGTGGGAATATTTTTGAGGGACTTTGAAAACTGCAGTGGCCAGGCATAGGATGCTGTTCATTTCAGTGCTAGCTACTCCATGTTCATGTTCCCAGTGTCTTTAACACTTTAAATTATTTTCATTTTATTTCTTTGATTTTTGTTGTCTTATCCTACCAGTGTCTTTATCACCTTTTCTTGTGATATGTTACACTTAACACTCACATTGTACGTGTGCTTTAATAAGTTTTGATACACTGTTCCTGTGTTGGTCAATCCAATAACATGATTGTCTCTACATATATAATACATATTATTGATCATAAATGCTTGAAAAGATGTGCTCAACTGCGCAATAAGCATGTTTGAGCTAGCATCTAATGAACTGGATATTCTTATTTTATTTTGCTTTATCTTTGTTGTTAATTTATGTGATTTAATGACACCAGTATCGAGCTGGGAGTCTCACTGAAAGCAGTCTTTCTATCCCTACATGGTAGAGGTAAGGTTATCTAAATCTTACCTTCCTTAAACCCTACCATAGCTTTACTATTGGTGGGATTACTGGGTACAATGATGATGATAAATGACACATTGACATCAGTAGGCTAGCGCTAGAACTTAGTCGATAAATTCCTGGCAAATATAATTACAATTTTACAAAAGTAATACCACTGGAGTACCGGGAGCTTTCATTTAAGTGAGATATGGGCAACGCCGTCTTTAAAGGATTTGTTAAAAGATGCGTGACACTAATAATCAATTTTCATTACAAGCTCAACAATCTTTACCCACAGACATAACCAAGAACATAGTACACTGTAAGAAAGATGCTGAATACAAAAATAACAAATTAAAACCGAAGAGTTTTAAGCTACAAACTTCAGCACCAAATTAAGAAAAAAGAAGCAACACCACGAACTTAATTCATCGACCACCAAAAGGCCATCAACTGTTTGCCAACCTTTAATAAATGTTTATGAATATCGATATTTATCAAGGATCGATATCATGTTTATTAAGCTGATTTTCCAAAACTTTGGCAATTATCTTGCGTTGGCAACCAAGAAAAATATGAAAACATTATATGATTAGTTTTGAATACAATACCTAAGAATTCTTTTGGTTATGGTTCTAGATGACAAAGAAGCAATGCAGAATTTGAAACCCATTTTTTTTATTTTGAGACATACCACTTAACCACAAGAATGTTTGGGGACTTCCATTTATTTGTCAAATGAAATTTACTGGTTGATATCACTTAACGCATGCGTGTTAATTTTATGTGTATGATATAATGCAAATTTAACATTTATTTGTCAATTTTATTTTGATTGTGCATGAGCAGATGATAGTAAATGTGAGGTGAATGGTTCCTCAGAAGAAGAACACGAAAACACAAGTGGTGGGGAAACAGAAGTTGATCCACGAGCTGAAGATCGTGAGCTAAAGAATCACTTGTTGAGAAAATATAGTGGTTATCTAAGTAGTCTGAAGCAAGAACTATCCAAGAAAAAAAAGAAAGGTAAACTACCCAAAGAAGCTAGACAAAAGCTTTTAAGCTGGTGGGAGTTGCATTACAAGTGGCCCTATCCTTCGGTATGTACGTACGTGTCTAGATCTTTTATATTTTAGATTGGCTTCGATCAGTCATATGATGATATGCATCTTCGAATCAAGTTTCATCCTTTGGCATAGTTTAGACTATGAGGACGAAAAGTGCAACGCGCATGTACCCAATATTGCGGCATCATCTAAATATGCATCTGCTAATGTCTAATGTGAACCTATTTGTATCCTACAGTTTGCAACTAATGAATTTTTATTCATCTTCTCTTTGAACAATAATGATACAGGAGTCAGAGAAGGTAGCCTTGGCAGAATTAACAGGTTTGGACCAAAAGCAAATAAATAACTGGTTCATCAACCAAAGAAAAAGACATTGGAAGCCTTCTGAGGACATGCAGTTTATGGTCATGGATGGGCTTCATCCACAGAATGTTGCTACTGCTACTGCTCTTTATATGGATGGTCACAACTACATTGGTGATGGTCCTTACAGATTAGGACCTTGAGCTGAATGATTACAGTCACATCTCATCGGTACCTATCATACGTATATTCGTTTTCTAGCCATTTTCATGCACTTTTGTTGAAACTATATGAAAGCGCATATAGTTTGTGTGTCTTGTTGCTATTATTATTTGTATTTTTATATTCAGGCCTGTTATGTTCTTGGAAAACCCTCAACACCATGGGAGCTATATATCGTTGCATCAGGCACAACCTGCTTATGCTTATATGTATCATTTTGTCAATAGCAATATGGTGTTCTTTAAATTGTGTAAATTTTATTTATAACAATGATATATGTTGTGTTGTTGATAACAGGAATGATTATTTGTTAAGGTCATTGGAGTAGTCTTTGCCTTTCTTTTTCTTAATCAATAGTTTAACAATGATTAATTTTTATCTCAACATTCTGATATAATTCATTAACAAAAAGTTATCTAAATAAACTATTCAAACTGGTTTTGTGTATGCCAAAGAGAGATAGTTTAGTTTGGTCAGGAAACCATGATTCTAGTAAATATTAATATTCATCGTATCTTATTAATTTGTGAGTAGAAAATTATGACAATAGCAAAAAATAAACACAAACACTAACATCCATATCATAGTTTGTAAATACCAAAACCTTAAACAGAAGCATGGTTATCTTTTTTGGCAAAATAATAGACAGCAGAGGCCAACATCAATATGAGTAAAGGTAGAACCAATACGGCTATGTTGTTGGATTGCGGTCCCGAGCTTGTAGACAATGACTTGTGTTGATTTTTTTGTGGCATGGTGGTTATATCGATATCACCAACGTAGTAAGCTGCGAGCATGTTTCTTGCATTCTGACTGTGGCCCACATCTTCAAAATCCTCGGTGGCGTCTTTCTCTGCAAAATATATATTTTTTTTTTCAAATATTGAAGAAATGTGATGATAGATGTAAAGAAAAAGGGACAGTCTTACTAGTGGCTAACACCAACACTTCATCACCTCCTGGATGATCATCCAGAAACGGTGTAACATCGTACACCTACATCACAACAACAGCACAAAACATCATTAGATACGGTTTCCTCCTTTCAACTCAGTCCTCTCATGTTTGATCCTCAAAAACCTCGAAGATCTCACTCCATCAACAAACGCACCCATAATTCTTTCTCGAGATATAAATCAGGTAATACTTCACTTCCCATCTAAGAATGAATCTAACAATTGTTTTGACATGCTTGGTTTACTCTTTGATCACTTGAATCAAATCATTAATGTTAATTTCAGTTACCTTAAATCCGTCGTTAATTTTTCTTTCTCACTTATTAAGCATTGTGATTTTGTATTTGAAGTATTGAGCTTCTAGTATTCATTTTATTTGGATATGTGATCACTTCATAGCTCTATTTTTATCCTTTCTGATTACTGATAAAAAATAGAGCTATGTTGTGTTTTAATGCACCGAAAAGAAGTTAATGTGGATTGATAGCTCGTATGTACAAAGGGTTATTGTTTTTAACAACTTTTGTAGTTGATTCAAGTTCATCCATTTATTATCCAATTAATAATGTTGAATAATCATGATACTATTTTGCATATAAGTTTTTCTACGGTTGGTAAGTAAAATCTAACCCGCTTTAACCCAAACCTATTTTGACGTGAACCAAACTAGAGATGACCCAAACCCGTACTGACCAGTTACCCGACCCAACCTCCCTATCTTGCTAGGCCTAGTTATAACGCATCCCGATATTTTTCACTCTCATTACACCAACCATATATTTCCATTCTTGTATCACCACCTTGGGGTTTAAAATGCGTGATGCACTTCCATGCGCTTCGTTCCAAAAAAACCAATGTGTGACGAGCACGCATCACATATGCGATGCTTTTGTCGTTAAAAAACACTAAAAAATATTTATAGAAAATATTTTGATTGCTAACTACCAAATCGCATCGTGTGCATCACGCATTACGCGACTTAGAGCGCAACATCCTCACATTAAGGAATCGCAGCACGTGATGTGATCTCATCAATGCACATTATGTGCTCTTGATGCCCGCATTTTAATAACAAGCACCAACCATACACTAAATAATAATATCATTACAACATGTAAAATATATTTGGGAGGATGAAAACACTTATATTCTATTATGTACCGTGGGTAAAAAAATTCAATCCCAAACCAAGTTTAAATTGGGTTTATTACAGTAAAATAGAAATACACAAATGAAGATTTATAATAATAATATAATAATTTGACGTACCTTTCCTGAAATAATAAGCCAACAATCGTTTTTGTTATCGTGCTTTGAAACCTCCTCCAGTGAAAAAAGTGCCATTTGCTAAATACCAGCAGAATAATTTAACAATAATCAATTCAACAATAACTTAAAATTATACATGTTAATTGAGGGAGGCGATTGAATAGAATGAAAGAAGAACAAGGGCTTTAATGTATGGGCTTACGCATTCCAGGCCACTTTTAGAGACGATGTTTCAGCCAAACAAATGCAAAACTTTTTTTCTTTCTTCTTGTAATAGTCAAGTTATTTTACATAAGAAAACAAAAATAAGAAGAATGAGAATATTTGTAGTTATATAAAGAAAACCCTTTAAACATCTTTTTAAAAATAGATACAAAAATAATAACTCAAAATTTAATAAAAAATGAATAAAGTAAAAACACAAAAATGTTTTCACTGTCTTTCTCGTTCTCATAAAAAAAACACAATGGTAAGTGAAAAAGTCGTTGTGTCTTTATATCTATCATTGTGTTTTGTGTTTATTTCGTCATTGATTGTGTCTTTTTTTCTTGACATTGTGTTTTTTTCTTATATTGTGTTATATTACTCAATATTGCGCTATATCTTGTTCGGCATTGTGTTAAATTTTGAGATCTATTGTGTATTGTTTTAGTTATAATTGTGTCTTTTGTTCATTTTCGTTAATGTGTCTTTAATCTTAGCATTGTGTCTTTTCGTCGAAAATTTTTATATTTTTTAATTTGAACAGGAATGATGGCGGAAACAATTTAGTTTTTTAATTTTTTTCGATTTTTATTTCTATTTTGAGTTATGCTTTTTTATTATTATTTTTGAATTTATTTTTAAGTGATTTTTTGTATGGTCATAAATCCTTCTCATTTTTGTCTTTGTATTTTAATTTTACCCTATGTTTTTAATTTGAATTTACTTTTGGATTATTTTGTTATTTTGGAATCATTTAACCCGGTTAAACCGGTGTACCATTTTTTAGCCCAATTCGGTACAAGTGAAACACCGGTTTTTAAAACATTGCTCATGGGTATTACTCATGCATTGGTCAATCATGTACTAACACCTCATTTCAACCATTAATTACCCACAAACCACAAATTTACAGACAACACCTACCCACACGTACCGTAAAACTTTATTAATACATTTTAATTCTTCAATGGCCAATAATGAATCAATGTTGTGTGGCAAGCATTTGCCATGAAATGAAGACATGCACCTTAACCACAAGAAATAGGATGGTGCTACAATGTGATTTGAAAGTCATACATCTTACCCATATGAATGCCCCATCCTCGCTCATAGGAGTAACGTACTGGCCGTATCTTATGCATAAGGTGATAGATTATTTTAATTTTCATACGTAATAATTTATTTATTACACATATAGAGAATTATAAACTTATAAAAATATTTTTTTAATCAATTCACCTTTTAAACCATTTATTTATAGATAAATTTTAAAACATGTCCTTTTCATCTTGGGATTTATCTAGGCATGTAAATGAATCAAATGTAAGGTGAACTGCTCGTGAATTGTTTGATGGGAAGTTAGTTTATTTTCAATCATTTAATAAATGAACGAACATGAAAAAAAAGTTTGTATTCGTTTAATTAAGCGAACGAATATGAACACATGTTCCATTCGTTCATTTATGTTCACGGACGTTTATTTATGTTCGTTTCTATCTGTTTATTTATGTTTGTTTATGTATTAATAAAAAATATAAAATATTATTGGATGAGTCATTTACTTAAAGTTTTATATTTGTTAATTTGTTGTCATTTATGGTCGTTTATGTTTGTTTGTGTTCATATATGTTCATTTATCTTTGTTCAGTGATATTCGTTTAGATTAAAAAAAACAAAAATAAACGAACACAAATGTTCATTTTTAAATAAACGAACATGAATATAAATATTTGTTCTATTAAGTGTTCGTGTTCTTTTAAAGTTAAATGAACGAATACGAACATGCCATTTTTTGTGTCCGTTCAATTCGTTTACATGCTTTCATTATTAACATTGATGAATACATCGGTCTTAATCTCTAGGCTCTGCCGATTTTATTTGTGTTCGCTTGTGTACGTGAAACGTTCGTGAACACATTAATTTTCTTATTGAACGAACACGAACATAAAATCTCGTTCGGTAAGTGTTTGCGAACCGTTCGTGAACATGTTATTTCCTCAATGAACGAACACGAACAAGGCCTTGTTCGTGTTCGTTTGGTTCGTTTACAGCCCAAGATTTACCCTCAACCGTCAAGAAAAGAAATCAAAGCCTAATATTTATGCGTTCACATGACTGACTATACACGTAACAATATTAGAGGGGTACAATGATATCTAGATGGACGAATTAAACAGAAGTTGAAAACAAATTTGTGTTAAGATGGTGGTTGCTCTGATGGACCGTAGGTACTTTCTTTTTGAGTAGTCGGAATACAAGTTTCAGACTTATGGGGCTCATCATAGATTGCCAAAAGACATTTCATTAATATATCTCTAGTTACTTTACATATACAATATATATAGTGACAGAGAAATTGAAACTGACTATATTGAATATTTATATGATACTAGCGGATGTATAGTGTATGTATTAAGTGTGTTTTATTGAGAGGTTGATAACAATAATCATATATTCCATAAGTTATACTTATACGTAGGTTCAATATTTATTTTAACAATAAAATTTCACATTTATCTTTCATTTGTAAAAAAAATAACACCATACCACTAACGTGGTGTTCCCGAATTTTATTTAAAGGAGGAAAGGGAAGGAAAATGAGGAATAAAAATATATGTTGTGTTCCCGAGTTTAATTTAAGAAAGAAAAATGAAGGAAAAGTTAAAAAAAGTGTTCTCGAGTTTCATTAGAAAGAAAAGGAGAGGAGAGAAGAGAAATTAACGAGTAAAATAAAATAATTTATATATTTCCAAATTGAAAAGATTTGGAAGGAAAATAAATTGAAGAGAAAAAGAAAATACCAAATGAAAAGATAACTTTCTTTACTTTGTCTTTCTTTTCATAAATGAATTCGGGAACACATCATAACAGCCTTCACATCAGGTTCTCTAAAAATTTTGTAAGAGAAATCTCTAAAATTTTTTAGAGAAAGGTGAGTGGTTGGAAGTACGTACAGGAGGGAGAGAAAATTTAAAGAGATGAGTAAATTTGAAGGATCACTGTTCATTCTCTATTATTTTTAATATATTTGAAAGTGGTTGTGCGTGAAGGAGAGGAAAAAATAATGATAAAGATGTAAAAAAATATTATTTAATTGTATTTGAGAGAAAAAATATAGTGTTTTTTAGGGGTCGTTTGGTTCGCGAAATGTTTTTAGAAGGAAAGGGAATTGGAATTTGAATCGGAATGTGTAGGATTCCAATGAAATGTTATCATGTGTTTGGTTTGTAAATTAATAAAAGGATTTGAAATGTTTAAGAAAAGCAAATTACAAAATTGCCATCCTCTTTTTCCATCTCTATCTGCACACAAGTCTTTCTGTTCTCAACTTGCACAACCCTTCTCTCTTCCCAATGATGTGCATCTCAGCTTCCTTCTTCTTTCTTCCCAACGATGGCTTTTCAAAATGATTATGTTCTTTGGTTTTGGAGATAAAAAAATGGCTTCTAAGGAGTTTTTCGATTAGGGTACAGAAATTGAACCGATAAGAAGGTATAGAAATCAAACACCGATTGAACAGAGATAAGTCAAACTCAGATGGGTTTCAGATCTTCTATTTGGGTTTCAAATAATTTAGTAACGTATCTGGTTTTTATTGGCTTCATCGTGATTTCGATTTTGAATCCAAATATTTTCCTCTGTGATTTTAATTTTTTCTAAGATTTGTTTCAATTCTTCGATTGCATTTATGCGGTGGGGTCAAGTTATTCTATAAAAGGGGACAAAAATATAAAGAAATTCTAGCCATACAAAAAAACCCATTAAAAGTAAATAAATAAAAAAAACATAACTCAAAATATAATAGAACCGAAAAAAAAGTAAAAACACAAAAATGTTTTCACCATCTTTCTCGTTCTCATAAAAAAACACAATGACAAGTGAAAAAAGTCGTCGTGTCATTTTGTTTATCATTTTGTTTTGTGTTTATTTCGTCATTGATTTTTCACCCATGGGTTCAATGAATTTTTCACCCAACTAACCATTAAAATAACGGAACACAATAATCGGGAAAACCGAGTTTAGCCACGAACCACCGTGAATTTGATTTAAAAATATTATAGGGATGCAACTACTAATGTGGTCACGGTTGACAACCTAGGGTGTCAGTCATATGGCGTTTTTGGGTCTCGATCGGGTCCATAGGGCCGAGTACTGTGGTCTGGTTATCACCCTGGTAAGGAATAACGTCTTACCTTTGGTTCTTGGAACCTTTTTGCCAGTGCCCAACTCACAGTTTCTCTCCCCTTTTCATTTGTGATAGGGACATGCCACATAACCTAGCCTTAAGGTGTACGAGCGAAAACAACAAGTGGTAATTCTTAAGGAATTTCCTGAAAACAAAAGCAATCTAATTTTTCAAAAAGTTTTCTTTGAATATTGAGGCATAGCCTCAGAGTTTGTGTGTGTGTGTGTGCATAACAATACAATAGATAATAAATAAATAACTATCTAAGAAAGCTGTAAACAATTTAATTTGAACACGTAAAGGTAAACAGATAGACACGTATAAGGCTCCTAAACATGTGTCTAAGGCAATTTCTAACGACCTATCTTAAACCTCCGGCTCTGATACTAATCTGTCACACCCCAACCTACGGCGGAAATGTCGGGGCGCGAACTGATTGCTCACAGCTTTTCAAAGGTTACTATCATCCAACATTATTTAAATGAAAATATCTATTAATTAAATTAAGTTTTCAAATAAATCAAATACAAACAAATACAAAATCCATACACATACAACAATACAACTTATATCACAAATGATCTTGATTAATTATTTTCTAACTTAAATTATTCACTAAGTTTTCACCAACCTGTATTAAATTTCTACGATAACCTGCATATGCGTAGAAAATAGACTTTTGTCAACAACACATGTTGAGTGAGCAACACACCAGTTTATATGTACATATAGTATATATAAAAATAAGTAATTGCAACAAGTCATATAAGAATAACAAATTAACCAAATGAGTAAGTGTAACTGAGATGTCGAGAAGCACAAAGGCTATAACGACTGGCGTATGATCATACTATTATGAGATTATGCTGGATCTCTCCGTATGCGGAAGCATATAAAGCAAGTAAGCACATAAACAAGTAAGGTATAAGTTGTTAACACATAAGACAATAGTTGCAGTTTTGAGTATAAGTATATATAAGAAATATAATTTACGCATATGTCCCCAAAACGTGAAAAAACAAGTAAAATATGGGAATGTGGTACTTATCTCGATAGACAAACTAAGGATGATTAAGAAAATAAGAATGAAGAAAGCGGATCACACGTTGACGATATATCCTCTTACGATGATCTGAGATGGGTTAACGAGATAGAACAGTGGCGGCCAAAGAATGACAAAGAACTCGATCAAACAGACGGCTACAATCCAATTAATATTGGGGTTAAGGTTGGCGACGATGAGAGGATCGAGGCTACAAGATTAATTGAGTTTATGTAAACGTTTACATGAATAAAAAATCTAGGGTTAGGTCGGCTAGAATAATACTAATTGCGGATCTTGATTTGATTTAATTAACATAATACATGAGTTGATTAGGCCGATTAAGGAAAGATTAATACGTACAGAAATTCAATTTCCAAGTTGATTGCGAGAATTTTGGTCCAAGAAACTTGATTATAATCGGGTCTATGAAGAAACGGGTTTGGATTAACGGGTTAACCATATTCTATGATGGGTTATAAGAAATTTGCAGTTTAGTCCCTAAGGTTTGAAGATGGAAACAAAGTTGAACAAAAGTTTGAGTTTGGGTTAATTTTGCCATAAATTGGAAGTTATAAATATATTTTACATAAACCATTTTTACAATAATAAAATAATAATTAATCTTTCTGATAAGCTTGAAATTTAATTAATAAAATAACCCGAACGTTGAAACGAGTCAGGTATTTAATAAAAATATATATATATACGAAAACCCGAGTTGTTACATGCTATATTTTGTTCGACATTGTGTTAAATTTTACGATCTATTGTATCTTTTTTTAGTTATAATTGTGTCTTTTATTCAGTTTCGTCATTGTGTCTTTGATCTTAGCATTGTGTCTTTTTGTCATTTTTTTTTATTTTTTTGTATTTTTAAAAAAAAAATTGAACGGGATTGATGGCAGAAACATTTTAATTTTTTATTTTTTTCGATTTTTATTTATACTTTGAGTTATGATTTTTTAATTATTTTTTTCGAATTTTTTTAAGAGATTTTTTATGTGGTCATAAATCCTTATCACACATTTTATTTTTTTCTCGCTTTGTATTTTAACTTTACTCTATAAACAAAAGCATATACCCATGCCATGGAAACGGAAAATCAATCAAGCTATATAATAAAAGTGAAAAAATATTTTAAAAGATCACTAAAACTTATATTTAAAAAGATTATTGAAAATAATATTTAAAAATTGTGATAAATCTAATATTTGAAAAAGAAAATACTTACGTAAGTTATAATTTGATAAAAGGATAAATAAACACTTGAGTATTTAAAAATTGTGATAAACTTAATATATTTTGATTAAAAAAATATAGCAGTTATGTAAGTTATAATTTGATAAAATGATAAATGAACACCTATAAGCGATGCCATCTAACATGAATTGTATAACACTTACATGTATAAATCTATTAATATAGTATAAAACGAAATAACTAAAGTTTAAGTTTTAAGGCAAAAATGAAGTTTTGCATAATTAGGCAGTATGCAAGTAAATTAGTAGCACGATATGGTAAAAAAAATACTAAGAATAGACACATATCTCATGACATCGGTGAATATCACGTGGTTTTTTTTTTCAAAAGGGTTAGACGTAGCGATCTCTCGAAACTCCGGTCAGACGGCGATTCACACACCGAAAGATAATTTGGAAAATGTTCACACGTGTGATAACATGATCGGAGATTGGAGGTTATTGATGTCGGTGGGGGTGTGAAACGGTGGCAAACGACGGAGAGTAGACCCGTCAGTTTGGTTGTTAACGGTAAATTACTACGGAATTTGAATGTACTTGTCAGTTCCATTACGGTGTGTCAACGCACAAATGCGATTATAATAATAATAATAATATAAGAAGTTGGGAGTGTCGCCGGGAATCGGTGGATGTGACGATGATTTATAGGCATGGGAGTGGTGGCAGTTATCCATTAGTGGTTATTAGCGAACCATTGAGATGGTTGAACAATTATTAACCGATGAGGTTTTACCAATGATTTCATATATATTTATTCTTTTTATATGTTATTTTTGAATAATTTATTCTTTTATATGTTAATATGACGAATATATATTTTCGAACGCTAAGGTTTTACCAATGATTTCAACATTGAGGTTTTACCAATTACCGCGACGCTACGCGCCGGGTGAAAATATAGTTTAAAATAAAAGCTTTCATTTAATCCTATCGCCAACATTTCTTATGGTTAAGCTTAAGTTTGACTATATCTTTAGTTTTTAATCAATTTCAAAGTTATGATTTTTCTATAACTAACAGAAGTGCCCGCACGTTGCTGCTGGTTCATGCAAATTATCTCATCGTATTGCTTTGTAGTGTTTGGTGTGGTGTGTTATGAGTTATTAGTGCGAGAGCGCTGCTGCTTGTGCATATGGTTTGTTTGATTTTTTTGTGTGGGGGCGCACACTAAAATATCGTATGCATATATTGGATTGCACCATGTTTTATGAAATATTTATTAATAAAGTATGTTTATGGGTTTTGTCATTTTTAATCAGCATAAAAGATTGAATGTGTGTTAATTGGTGGGTAGTTAGAGTTCCTGAGTTTCGCGGCGGGGTCATATGAAAGTGTTAGTGATGACGTCGTTGTTACCTAGTGTAGAGGTAGGATACCAAAAAGACCCAAATACCCTTAAGTACCACCCGCGGGTCACAGAGAATCCTCTTATAAGCCACCCGCGGGACACATGGACCACCCACATATCACGAATGAGGAGGAACGTCCTCACAACACACGCAGAAGCATCCTGGCATCCTCAAAAGTCATCCACAGGACAGGATATCTGTCCGCCTAAACATCCGGAAGACAATGCCAGCGGGACAGCTGTCATCACTCAAATACTCTCTAGAAGAAGGTTCATGATTCTTACTTGGGGAATACGTAACTAAACAACCAATAAATAAAGGACACCTGGCCAGTTTGTTATAACCGTGCACATGGCCATGGTGCAATCCATCCTATCATTGGGAGACGCGTGTCCAGGTTGTTATACCCATGCACATGGGACGTATAGCTCAACCTATCACAAGAGGACACGCGTCTAGTCAGTTATCAAAGATCTTCTGGAAGAGGACAGCTGGCCCAATCACCTTCCTACATATTTCGGCTATAAATACCTTGCCAAACGGTATGAGGTATTCATTCACTCACTTGCATTCTGACTACACTTAGTCTGTTTACTTCAGTACTTTCTCCATTTACGAACGTTACTGATTCTCACGCCGGAGGGTGGTTACAGGAAGACCCCCCCTTGTCCTTCCTGTAACGAGGCTCACGGTGTCTGTTTTGCAGGTTCCGGTCATTGGACTATGGGAAGTCACGCTCATATCATTGGTAGTAATTATCGTATCTTACCCTGTAGTCACATTGGATCCAGGACCCATACCCGGGGATTGGATCCGTGTTTCTTCATTGGCGCCATCCGTGTTGGTGTTAGAACTGCATAATTTTGTCTCTGTCGGTTTTTTGGTTCGTTCGATTTGAGTAAACTTCCTGAAGGGCCGACGGGAACTGCTGTACCCGATTCACGTGTAACTAACACAGATGCACCTCCGGGTCTTAGTTTTTTTGCTCGCATCATGACTCCGGGTGGCCGTGCTCTTGAACGTGTCACTGCTCCGGGGTTACGAATCACTGAGGTAACACCTGGGGTTTTTTCCCTATAAAATGTTACAGCACCAACCTATCCCACTCCCACAAACATGGGATGTGCCTTGGCACCGGAAGGTTCTAATTTGGGTCAAAAACGAATTACGGATGAGACTCGCCGGAAACGGCCAGAATTGGATCTGGAAAATGATTCAGGTGATTCTGACATCGTGAGATCTCACCAACGTAATTCTAGATCCAGAGGAGCATTAACTCCTGAAGAGTGGCTCCGCACGCAACAACAAAATTTGGTGGATGAATACGAGCGTAGAAAGCGTAACGAACAACTTTACGCTCGCACTTTGGATTATGAGGAATCTCCTAGAGGATCTCCTTCCCCTCCATCAATAGTGAGAGGAAGTCAGGTTCGTTACAGCAAACAGGCGGAGCCAGAATTCGGCGAGTTATCAAGGCTACGCCCTCGTCCTCGCATAGACATGCGGATACCATCTTATTTGGACGAGTTTGATAGTTACGATTAATCTTACCACCCAAGAGATTACAGTATGTATACCGGGGATAGTAGGATGATCTCCCAGGCGAGAAGTAGTCGTCCGCATGACACCGTCCGCCACACCGAGTACCATAGGAATGCTGAACGAGACTTTACCAAACCATATCGCCCCGCGGCTTTCGCTGATAAATCAAAGTTCATAGCAAGCATTGCCACAACACCCTTTCCTGTTAATGCTAACTTACCTACATCGGTAGGTAAATACAATGGTATGACTGATCCAAGCGATCATCTCCAGAATTTTGTGGCGGTAGGTGGTGTTAGTGGTTGGACGCTTCCCTATTGGTGTCACATGTTCGCATTGACACTAACAGGGGCAGCAAGAGAGTGGTTTGAAAAGTTACCTGACGGTGAAATTTCTAGCTGGGACGATTTGGTGAAAATTTTTCTCAATAGTTCATTCAGCTAGAAGAAACATACGCGGGACCAATCAGAAATTTTAGATGTCGTTCGGCGAGATAACGAGTCTATAGAAGATTTTATCACCAGGTTCAACGATGAGAGCCTGAACATCGGTGGAATTAGCAAAGACATGCTTCGGGGCGCCTTCCGCAAAAACGTCAGATGTGATGATTTAGTCCGCACACTTACGGGCAGAGATGGAATTCCAAAAGAGTGGGACGATCTCATGACTGCAGCAAAAGTGTATGCGAACACTGAGAAAACATTGAGAAGTGGTAACTCAAAGCAAAAATTTAAAGTCAAGTTTCAAACCCCGAGACCAAATAGACAGGCGAAAGGCCCTATCTGGTCGAGGCTTCAGCCAAGTATGGAAGCACCAAAACCATTTGATGCACAATCCCTCATAGGCAATAAAAACAAAACGGGACCCTCGAACCGAGGCCCAATAATTGGACGCCTCTTTCAAAGACTCCCACCGAAATTCTCACCACGGAGAATGTGAATTTTAAAAAACCACAGCCACTGACGAGAAGATCATTCTTTGACCCGAAAAAGCGTTGTTCGTATCATGATGACATTGGTCATAATACGAATGAATGAAGAACATTAAAAAATGAAATTGAAGCAGCTGTAAAGTCTGGAAAACTTGGACACTTGGTAAAAGGTGGAAAACCTGACAATGGTAAAGCTCCCGCACGAGATATCCAAGGCCCAAGTAAAAAGCAAGTCGGAGATTTAAACGCACATATGATACAAGGCGGGTACGATACAAGGAAAAAGAGGAAGGAGTCTGATGATGAGGACTGGAAGAATGAGCCAGTGATCTTTCCTAGTATCAAGGGGGGCCCGAATAACAAAAACCCCTTGATCATCACTGCCCAATTCGGACACTACCGTTCCCAATACGTCTTCTTCGACACCGGTAGTACTTCCGACATTATGTATGAACAATATTTTGAACAGCTTGACGAGGAAGGTAAGGAAAGATTAAAACCCATCCACGCTCCAGTATCGGGGTTCGGAGGGGAAATAATGCATCCGTAGGGTGTAATTTCATTCCCAGTCACCTTAAGTGACGGAATTCACTCTAGGACTGAGGAAGTCGAATTTTTGGTTCTGCCAGCAACATCAAAACATGACATTATTCTTGGACGAGAAGCGATTGGTGACTTTAATGCTCTTCCGTCCACAGCACACGGTGCAGTAGGAGTTCCAACTTGCACTGGCATAGCAATAATTTATGTTAATCGGCACTGCTTTGCAACCGAGAGCTCAAAACCAAGCAAAATTCCAAAACAAACTGTGAAGACTGAACCAGAGAAATGGGTTTTGAACAAAAAATTTCCTGATCAAACTGTAACATTAGGACCTGCTATTTCCGAGATAGTACAGAACTTCTTGAAACAGTTATTATCAAAGAATATTGATGTTTTTGCATGGCAACCCGCGGATTTGACCGGTGTTCCGAGGAACATTGCGGAACACAAATTAAGGGTAAACCCGTTGTTTACGCCAATTGTTCAGAAACAACGTAAGATGGGCCCGGAACAAACAAAAGCAATGAATGAGCAAGTCCAGGACCTCTTACAAGCTGGAATCATCCGCCCAATTCGTTATCAGACCTGGGTTGCTAATCCAGTTATTGTCCCCAAAAGCAATGGGTCATGGCGGATGTGTATCGATTTCAAAGATCTAAATAAAGCGTGTTCCAAAGATTGTTATCCTTTACCCGAAATAGATCTCAAGGTTGATGCTGTGGCACCATTCAAATTCAAATGCTTCCTGGATGCCTACAAGGGCTACCATCATATCCGCATGACAGCGGGCGATGAGAAAAAAACATCATTTCGCACTGATCATGGCACCTTTTGCTACAAAATGATGCCTTTCGGACTAAAGAATGCGGGAGCCACATATCAACGATTAATGGACATAGCGTTCAAATATCAAATTGGCCGAAATTTAGAAGTGTATATGGATGATCTCATAATAAAAAGTGTTGAGGAAGACCAGATGTTGAGAGATATTGAAGAGACGTTCGAAACCTTGAAAGGTATCAACATGAAGCTGAATCCGGCCAAGTGCCCATTTGGAATGGAAGAAGGAAAGTTTTTGGGAGTGATTGTCACGGATGCGGGCTTCAAAGCTAATCCAGATAAAGTTCAAGCTATAGCCCGCATGCCTTCCCCATCTTCCCTCAAAGAAGTTCAGACATTAAATGGTCGACTGATTGCCTTGAATCGTTTTTAGGCGAATCATGCAGCTAAGTCCAATCCTTTCATTTCAACTTTAAGAAATTGTCTTAAGAAAGCATAATTTAAGTGGATCGCGGAGGCCGAAAAAGCTTTTTTGGAAGTTAAAAAATGTTTGATGGAACTTCCCACGTTAACAACACCTCAAGCGGGAGAACCTTTAACGTTATACGTATCAGCTTCAGACATTGCCATTGGGGCCGTCCTTCTGATCGATTGCAAGAATTTTCAAATACCGATCTACTACGTCAGCAGAACACTATCAGACCCAGAAACAAGATATTTCATGCTAGAAAAACTTGTTTTGGCACTGGTCTATGCTGCACGACGCCTCTGCAGGTACTTTCAAGGGCACCCCACCAATGTCTTAACTGGATACAAGCTCAAAATCGTTCTCAGCAAGCCAGAATTGTCTGGGCGATTGGCCAAATGGGCTATCGAACTAGGTGAACACGCAATAGAATACAAACCTAGGCCAGCAATCAAAGGGCAAGTGTTGGCGGACATCGTGACAGAGGTCCCGCAACACAAAGAAAAAGAATGTTTGATTGAGCAACAACCCCAAGCACCCCCGGAATCAGGACAGATTTGATCCTTATTTACGGATGGAGCTTCAAGCAGTGAGGGATGTGGCGCAGGCCTCAGGCTAGTTAATCCCGAAGGCCATGAGTTTACATATGCCATAAAGTTGAACTTCAAAAGTACCAACAACGAGGCAGAATATGAAGCTTTCTTGGCGGGCTTGAGGATAGCTAAAAAGCTTGGGGTTAAGCATTTGGAAGCCCGAGTGGATTCCATGTTGATTGCGGGACAGATCAACGGCACATACGAAGCAAAAAATGATATCATGGCTTCATATGTGTCACAGGCGAAAGATCTGATGCTCCAATTCTCTTCTTGCAAAGTCATTCATATAAAGAGAAGTGAGAACAGATCAGCGGATGCCCTTAGTAAATTGGCCTCAACAAACTTCGAACACTTTGCCAAAGACATCCGCATCGAAATATTAGACCGCCCGCCTGTCCCGCAACATCAGGTTTTAGTGATCCAAACGGGAGTGGAATCCTGGATGACACCGATTACAGCATACCTGTCGTCCGGAGTACTTTCGAAAGGAAAAACAGCGGCCCAGAAGATATAACACAAAGCCTTGAACTATCAAATACTTGACGGTGTCTTGTATCGACGTTCCTTCCTCGGACCACTACTACGATGTGTGGATGCCAAGGACGCGAACTTCCTAATCAGAGAGGTTCATGAAGGCATTTGTGGCCTTCACGCTGGCCCGTGAATGGTCGTGGCGAAGTTAATGAATGCCGGATATTATTGGCCGGGGATGCACTTGGATGCTGTAAATGAAATCAGAAAGTGTGATTCTTGCCAAAGGCATGCCCCTAACACGCTACGACCAAAGAACGAGTTAGTTCCAGTCACTTCAGCCTGGCCGTTCCAAAAATGGGCTATTGATATCATGGGACCTTTCCCTGAAGCCCCTGGACGGGTCAAATTCTTAATAGTAGCCATCGACTACTTTACAAAATGGGTGGAGGCCATACCAGTTGCTTCCATAACAGCAGCGAGTGTTAAAAAATTCTTGTGGGAATTCATCATATGTCGTTTCGGCCTACCCCTAGAGCTCGTTAGTGACAACGGAACACAATTCGCGGACAGTGGGTTACAAGAATGGCTAAAAGAATTACACATTTCTCAAACCTTCACCTCTGTAGCTCACCCGCAAGCGAATGGTCAAGTTGAACGAACTAATCGGACCATCAAAGAAGGAATCAAGGCCAGACTAGGAACTAAAAGGACGGGTTGGGTGGACGAATTGCCCCATGTACTATGGGCTTTCCGCACTCAGAAAAATTCCAGTAATTTCTAAACCCCCTTTAGTTTGACTTATGGCACAGAGGCCATGATTCCAGCCGAAATCAGAATCCCATCCGCCAGAGTTCTCATGATCGAAGATAACGATCATGAACTCCGGATGAACCTTAACCTTTTTGAGGAAAGAAGAGAACTAACATCAATCCGCGAGCATAATTACAAACGACAGTTGCAAAAATATTATAACTCGCGGGTTCAAAGATGTGAATTCGATGCGGGAGACTTTGTCTTACGCAATAATGAAGCCTCCGGGCAAGAGCCTCTGGGCAGGTTGGCCCCAACTTGGGAAGGACCTTATAAAATTCAGAAAGTTTTATCTAAAGGTGCTTATAAGCTAGAAAAGTTGGACGGGACTGAGATCCCTAGAACTTGGAATGGGGCCCAACTAAAAATGCTACATATAGTCTGTTTTTCTTTTCCGGCCTGCGTGCCTAGTTGAATACTTACAACTTATGTATTTCTATTTTTTTGTAATTCGGTTATGCCTTTTTTAATAGAAAATTTCTTTTTATTCACTTATGACTTGTAATCCTTTATTGGCATACAAAGAAGATCCTATACACATTTATATTATGACAAATAAACAAAATGTAGCGGATGCAAAATCAAACCTTCTTTATTCACACAAATGGGATTACAGCATACACAAAAAAGAAGATCAATTACAGAAAACAGAAAAATTTACGGCGCAACATCATTGTGCCCGGCATCCTTGCTTTCCACATTTTCCACATCCTCCGCGTCTTCCGCATCTTCCTCTTCTTCCTAAAGTTCAAGAAGAACTTTTAGTTGCTGAATGCTGTCTTCTTTATCAGCAAGATCAGATATCTGATTCGTCAAAGAAAACTTCAACGAATCGAAATCCTTTGATTTCTGCTTAAGGATGCCAACAGTATCCTGACCAGCTAGGATGTATTCTTCAGGAAGCTTAGAAGTTGAGCCAAAGTGGTAACCTTCTTGGAAGCCCAGTTGGCGACCAACTTGTTTAGAAGCTTTCAGAAGGATAGCAACACAATTCCCAAACTCATCGCTAGCCCGAACATCAGAGATGACCTATTAAAACAACTATGTTTAATTGATCTTCAATACTTAGATTATTTATGGTGAAAAACAAAAGACATACCTTGGGAATAGCTTCTGCTAATAGCCACTTTTGATCCGCCTTGGCCCAGACAAGCTCCATCTTGTGACCAGCGCACTCCAAAGCTTGGTCATGATTTTTGGCATTAAGATCAGAAAGACGCTTGTCTTTGGCCGCCGATTCAGCCTGCAGAGCCTCAATCAACTTGGCCTGTTCAGCCACCGTTTTGGCTTGTTCTTCTAGTTGCTTTTGAAGAACAACTGTGGTTTCTTCAGCAGCAGATCGGGCAACCTTCTCCGCCTCAAGAGCCTGGCGAACTTCTCGGGATTCGCTCATCACTTTAAGAGCTTCCTCCTTCGCATCAGATGCAGAAGCCGCCAGCTCGTCCCACTGCTCATTTCGCTCATCACTTTAAGAGCTTCCTTCTTCGCATCAGATGCAGAAGCCGCCAGCTCGTCCCACTGCTCATTCATCGCCAATCAATCTCTAGTTATCTCTTGGCTGGAGGAAATAGCATTCGCCACATAGTAAGAGTGGGAGTTCAATAACTCTTGGCGAACACTATGGCGACGACGCTCCCTCTCAGCAGGAGGAAGACACTCCCGCAAAAATTCAAAACATACATCTACGTCTCGAAATGTAGAATCCCAACGTAATGTCCAGTGTGGTTGATGGGGGGTGGGATCTTCCTCCTGAGGAGCTGGAGAAGTATGCGGAGCATTTGAGAACATGCTCACGCCTCCTTGATCTCTAAAAGAATGAACATAATAAGAAGGCGATCTTTGGGCACACTCAGAAGTGTCAGCCTCTTTGTTCTTCAAAGGAGAGTCGTTCGCCACCTCAATGGGCTCCTTGGCAGTGTTAGGAGGCGGTGGTGGCGGACGAAGAGGTGAGTACTTCAAACCAGAAATACCTTCGGAAAGGTTGTCCAGGTTCACTGAAAACCATTAATGGAGGGTTAGGAATACTCCAATCTAAATAATATAACAAAGTAAAGAAAGGTTTTGCATACCCAGCGAAAGGTCTTCAGCATCAAGCTGCTCTAAACGCGCTTCCAAGGCAGCAGGATTTGTCTTTTTGGATTTTTTCTTCTTTAAGACAATCTTTACCGGATTAAACTTCCGCTTACCCACCACTTTGGAGGCACCCGCGTCAATGACCGTACGTTTGCCCTCAGCAGTAACATTATCAGGTCCTGGACCCTCAACCTCCGCAGTGCCGTCAGCGTCATCTTGGCCTGCTGCCTGAGTAGTCGCGGCTCGTTGACGGGTAAGACCTGCAGTTGAGCCCACAGCTTGGTTAGCATCAGTTGAGTAAACTTCCTCACAAGGTGATGACTCCTCGCTAGATGAAAAGAGTACAATCACCCCACTAGAAGTAATGGCAGTTACAGGCCGAGGTTGTAGAATGCCCTCACCTTTGAGTATGGTTTCTTCAACATACTTCTCACCTTTAGCATACATTGGTTCGGAGACCAATGGTTCCGGACGAAGTTTGGCAGCAGGGATCAAAAAGTTGTTGCTAGTCCGGACTAAAAAAGGACCATATTTTGGATTAATCGGACGTCGCACCATCATGCCCCCTTCTTGGTCCAACAAGGTGCTGAAGGCGGAACCTTCACCTACACAAAGCGATTATAACAGTTAGAAATCTAAGGGATATTAGCAAAACACAAATATTCCCAAACTTACTCTTATCAGTCCGCTCGTAGTAAGGTTCCAAAGTTGGAAATGGCCACAATCGGCTCATCTTCGCACTCACCATGACTCCCTCATCAATTGGGTGCAGGGGAGTGGGCATGGATATTAGCGTTTTATACCACGCCTTATCCTCATGAGCACTGGCGGGAACCAAAGGCATAGGAGCGTCCGCCTTGCGTTTAGTCTTTTGAAGGGAATGACGTCTTCTTGGATCCAGAAAAATTTTGGCTTCCAGCCATGAAGACTACGGAGCCACTCCGTACCAATGGTCCTTTTCTCGATGGATGCAAAACTGTACCATCCATCGCGAAAAGTCATTTTATAGAACACGGCAAACATGCCGACAGTCGGTTCAAGGTTGCGAGATTGGCAACAGAATTCGAAATGTCGAATCCTCAACATCCCAAAAGGATGGATCTGGGAGAGATGAATCCCATATGTGGTCAGGATCGATTCGACAAATTTGGTCACCAGAATCCGGAAGTTCCCTGTTGTAAAGTGGTCTATATATACAACCATTTTCTTCGGAGGCGGACTCGTAGCAATAGAACCACTAGCAGGGCGTTCTGGCTCCCACTCCATCGTCAATCCATATATGTTAACAACGTCGTTATAATCTTCTTCTTTAAGACAGACGACGACGTCACTAATTGTGGGGGTATTTTTCTTTTCTTTCACCATTTTCACAGCAGAGAGACGAAGAAATCTCAGAAAGAGGAAAAATCTCAGAGAAGGTTGAAAAGTCTAGTGTATTAGGGAGAAATCTGAAAGCGATAAAGATTAAGTGGAAATCGCAAGGGTTATATTTATACCCATCGCAATTAATGCGATTCATAAAGTGACAGAGGAGAGAGAAACCGTAGACCGCCAGATGGTTGACACGTCTGGCAGGAATTTCAAGATAATGCAAACAGGCTGTCACCCACCGGCGTTCTCCACGTCTTGTCAGTTGTCCTCGAAGAGTTTCTCTCTCCGCCACGTCATCATAGTTATCCAAACGTTTAAACATTTCAAAAAAGTTGTAAATTTCAAAAATATCTTTTAGAGATATTTTTCTTCAAACAGTTGAATGTGCACAAAAGTCAAAAAGCTTTTTTCTCATTAATTATTCAAAAAATAATTACAAAAATAGAAAGGAAAAATTACAAGTAATAAAAACCTACGAATCTATTCTAAGGGTTTGTGGAAGTTTCTCCTTCCGGAGCCTTTGACGAAGTATCTTCCGAAGAATCGTCTTCAGACTCTTCACCAAGATAGATCTTCAAAAGTTGCAAGCCGTCATCTGAGGAAGCAAGTTCCAGGAGCATATCTTGTAAAGGAAAGGTCAAAGTATCATGCTCTTTAACACGATTAACACGATCTTGTTTAACATTTACACCATGAAGCGGATGATCTTTAAATGTACGATTGCTATGAGCATAATTCATCCCTTCTTGGAAGCCCAGCGAAGAGGAGGTAGCCATCACATTGGCAAAACTATCATTCAGCTCCTTACTTCCCTTGATATGGCGGATGACCTGTGAGGATAGAAATATAAGTTTTCATTATCAACAATATGAAATAGACAACAAATATCAAAGTATAACATACAGCATCAACTCCCCGAGTAAGGAACCACTGACGGTCCTGCTCCGCACGTTCTGCCCGAGCTTGGAACTCTTTGATTCCGCAGTGGCTTCCTCATGAGCTCGAAGAAGAGAGTCATAGGCAGTCTGAGTTTCAGCAGCGCTCTGGTCTTTGAGTTCGACTCGCTTCTTCTGCAACTTTAGCTCCGCCTAGAGATCATGGATACGTGCACCTTGAAGGGCCACTTGATTTTCCAATGAAGAATTGGCTTCTTGAGCGCGGGCTAAGTCATCCTTTTGCTTTTGGGTCTTCGCCCGATCAGCTTCAAGAAGGGAATTTTGTTTCTCACAAGCTTCCTTCCATCGGCGAGCAGCAGCAGCAGCATTACGATCTTGTTCACTTTTAAGGGCATTCTCCGCATCGATCTGTTTCCACTTAACAGTTTGGGCAGCAATGCGATGCTCCTCAGCTTCTTTCTTGGCAGCCTCAGTGGCCCGCCGGGCCTCTCCCACTTTCCCGCCTAAAGTACGCCATTCACTTAGGACTTCTTGGCTACCGGCTAAAGCATTAGCCAGGTGGTAGGCCACGTTGGTATGTAGGTCATGGCGGGAAAGGTCACGTTGAACTGCCATCTCAGCGGGTAGCGTACAATGTCCAACGAAATTCATACAAGTTCTAGGATGGGAGAACCGTGACCCGTTAGTAATCCCCCATGGAGGGACAAACAATTCATGTGTATCACCCAGGCCCGTATTCCCATAGTAACGAGAACCCGAAGGTTTAAGGCGAGTTGGGGTTGAAAAAAGTTGTTGAGGAGGAGGCTGAGGAGGAGACTCCTCAGTCCTATAACCTTCCTCATTAACAGCAGGATTGTCCTTCTGACCACCAGTACCACCCCCAGCCTCAAAAAAATAGTTAAAACGATTGTCAATCTCAGACTAGACGTTAGCCCCCTCTACAGTGGCAATATCACTTGGAGGAGTCGGTACTCTTTCTTCTACATCAACCTCAACTAAAGGTGAAGATGGTTGATCTTCCGTGTTAACAGTGCTAGGTGGAGTCGGAGGCTTATCCTCCACATTCTTCTCTAGAGAGGGAGGTGGTTGATGTTCAGCTTGAGGGGTTGGTGTAGGCAACTTCTCAGAGACATCTTCCCCGAAGATCAGTGGATCTACAAAAACAAAAGTTATTTTAAGATACACATTTTATGAAAGTATAAAACTTAAAAGGATTAATATATACCTTCCACCGTGTCAATGAGATCGGCAAGACTGTACTGTGGCTTCTTAGGACAATGGGTTTTTCGTTTCTTCTTTGAAGATCCCGCCTCAGCATCCGCAGTCTTGCCACCCGCTTGTCCTGCTTGGAAAGCCATAAAAGCTCTCTTTTTCTCTAATTCTGCCAACAAATGGGAGACAGAAGAAGGTTCAGGTGTATCGTCATCAGATTCCCTCTCTCCTTGGGAGATCGAGAAGTCAGAACTATCGCCGTCATCATCACTCTACAATAATGTGGCGATCGTCCCGTCAGAAGTAATAGCAAAAAGCGGATGAGGATTCAGAACATACGCACCTGTTTCAAAGGTGGCGTTCGAGACAATGGGCTCAGCCCGCACCTTCTTTGGAAAAAAGAAGCGGGACTTAGTCTTCTCGAGAATAGGCATATCACCGTCATCCCGGATTCCATGTCGGACACAACCCATATCTTCAAAAAGGGCATTGAACATCGAACCCCGACCTGAGGAGATAAAAAATTTAATTATAGAATACATCGCAAAAAGAAGAAAAAAATAATAAGAATAACTTACGTTCATATAAGTCAACAAAAATAGGCTCCATAAATTTTGAGGCCCATAAGCGACTCATGCCTGCCCACACCAAGGCTTCTTCTGGCAGTGCCCGCATTGGCGTTGGTTCCATCGTTAGGGTACGGAACCAGTCACGACCTTCGTGAGCAGTTATAGCAACGTCCGGAAGACGAGAGTTGAGCGGACGACGGACCATGGCAACGGGTACCACGTCCTCCGAAATCCAAAAAAATTTGCAACGCCAGTCAGAAGGCACCTTCTCGACCTCATATCCAATACTTCGGTCAGAAAATCCCTGGCAGGAATACCAGCCATCGCGAATGGCAAGACGGTAGAAAACTGGGAATCGATCAACATTTGGCACCAGGTCCCGTGCTATACAGACAAATTCATAGTGTCGGATTCGCATCATAGCACGTGGATGTTGTTGGGACAAATGAATCCCATAAGCGGTTAGCAAATTCTTAAGGAATTTCGTCTAAGGAAGACGGAAATTCCCACAGGTAAAGTAATCGGCATACACAACCATTTTACCAGGTGGAGATAAGCTGGCTATAGATCCTGGTGAAGGAAATTTCGGTTCCCATTCCGGGGGAATACCATACGTCTCCAGTAGCTTCTCATATTTTGAATGGTCCCAAGAGATTTCTATTCATCAACTTCGGTTTGAACATTCGACATTGCAGGCCATTTTGGCATAAGGGTTATGAAGAAATTCCAAAGCTACAGATCAAAATGAGAACAAAGAAGGAAAATCAAAGGCGATAAAGCTTCAATAGGAAGTTTTCTCTTCCTTTTATACCCATCGCAATTAATGCGATGGGATATGAACAGTAGAGAGAGAAAATCATCACCCAATCAATATACGTCACGTCACGCGGGAAATTCGAAAAAGAGAAAAAGCTGCACGGTTGGGTACAGTGACAGCCGTCAAAAACGTCCCATCACCTGTTCACGCGCCTGCGAGTGGTCAACTTGTCCTTTTTCATGATTATCCATACCATCAGAAGATATTTTCTACCTAACTTCTTAACAACAAAAATCCCCATCACGCATTAAGTCCAGAATTTCACCCGCATAAATATTTCACACGGAAGAAACACTGGACTGGGAGACTTGTAGAGGTAGGATACCAAAAAGACCCAAATACCCTTAAGTACCACCCGCGGGTCACAGAGAATCCTCTTATAAGCCACCCGCGGGACACATGGACCACCGGCATATCACGAATGAGGAGGAACGTCCTCACAACACACGCGAAAGCATCCTGGCATCCTCAAAATTCATCCGCAGGACAGGATATCTGTCCGCCTAAACATCCGGAAGACAATGCCAGCGGGACAACTGTCATCACTCAAATACTCTCTAGAAGAAGGTTCATGATTCTTACTTGGGGAATACGTAACCAAACAACCAATAAATAAAGGACACCTGGCCAGTTTGTTATAACCATGCACATAGCCAGGGTGCAATCCATCCTATCATTAGGAGACGCGTGTCCAGGTTGTTATACCCATGCACATGGGACGTATAGCTCAACCTATCACAAGAGGACACGCGTCTAGGCAGTTATCAAAGATCTTCTGGAAGAGGACAGCTGGCCCAATCACCTTCCTACATCCTTCGGCTATAAATACCTTGTCAAACGGTATGAGGTATTCATTCACTCACTTGCATTCTGACTACACTTAGTCTGTTTACTTCAGTACTTTCTCCATTTATGAACGTTACTGATTCTCACGTCGGAGGGTGGTTACAGGAAGACCCCCCTTATCCTTCCTGTAACGAGGCTCACGGTGGCTGTCTTGCAGGTTCCGGTCATTGGACTTTAGGAAGTCACGCTCATATCATTGGTAGTAATTATCGTATCTTACCCTGTAGTCACATTGGATCCAGAACCCATACCCGGGGATTGGATCCGTGTTTCTTCACCTAGTATATCCATAGGATCAATTGGATCAGACCAAATTCAAGAACTTGATAAGTTTATTTATTATTTAGTATACAACTAGAAATAGATATTGATGAATCATTATGTTAGACAATACCCTAATCTTTATAGTAAAACTAATTGAAATTATCATTATCAGCGCAATGCGACAGATCATGTGAAATGCATTACATATAACACAACACTAATATTTTCAGTACATATATCACTATATATTAATGTTAGAACCTGTTATTGTGGCAACTATAAATTTCAATTAAAAATAATTAAAGGACACTTACATTTTGATCAATAAAGATAACATAAAATTTATTGTTACCGATGATAGAGCCCATAAAGTGTACCCAAACAAATGCCACTGCTTATCTTTTTACACGGTATCTTTTTCCACACCGTGTAAAAGATGAGGAATCGTCAAGTGTGTAGTAGGGCTTCATTTTCGGTTAGTCGGGGCAGATATTTTAATAAGATGTTAGGTTTATCCAAAAAAATATTGTAAAACAATTCAAGCACATTACGAAATCAAAATCCATGGAACCGAGTATATTATTCCGATAAAAGGAAAGTAGTATGCCAACAGTTTGCCCAATGACAGAATGTTTAACCAAACTGTTAATAAATGTGATTATAAAGTTACAAATTCCCAATCCGCATGGTAAAAATAAGTTGTATGATAAAATTCCAAATTCATACGATAAAATTCAGTAAATAGACATAAACTTTGGTTTTTCTTATGGGGCGGCTAGAGTTCCGTTATAAACAATGACTTGTTGTCCTAGATAATATAGAATAGGTTGACATCCCCGACGGAGACGCCAACGGGATTCGATCAGTTTGGGTTTATATAACATCGTCTTAAAAAGCAAATTAAACATTGCATGGGCCCGCCACTACCACCGCTGCTTGCCTTCATTTATGATGTGTGTCTAAATTTTTTAAAATGTTTGTTTTCATGTTGAGAGACAAAATACAAAAGCCCAACCAAAAATAACCCGAAACATAGACAATTTGGTTTGATTTGACATTCAAATGAGTCGGTTCATATAAAGCAAAGGATTAGCGTAACAACCTAAAACAACCATGTAGCTTGCAAGTACAACTGGTAAAAGCTTTTTTATCTTGAACAGTTAATGAGCAGGTAGTATATACATGGAAAATGTATATAGATAATAATGCCAACATAACATGAAAATTAGACACGTAAAGCGAATCTTTTCGCCCGAGGCCCAAACAAGACCCATTTGAGCATTACTACTAAATGACCCGTAACAAACCAAACATGGATTGACATTAATATTTACTACACATAAACCCAAACTTAAATCACCAAAAGTTGTACACATGTGCAACCAAAGAAGAAGAAAAGCTCAACCATTACAAAATGACTTCAAATCATATTAGTCAATGTCTGCTCAAGATTTTAATTTATGCTCAGCAAATCCATATTTGAAAACAACATCAAACTTTTCAAAGTTACCTCAACAATAATTGTTGCGGGTAATGATTTCGATGAATGCTCCACACTGCGTTTGGTTGCCCCATATCCAGCAAACCAATACAAACAAAAGATAAACGAATTATGCTTTACAGTGCATCTTTTACATGGGATAATTGTAACTTTCAAAACCATAAGCAAGAAGAAATAAAAAGACACACCGTAGGCTGGGAGTCGGTCTTCCATCTGAACAGCTCCAATAATATTGAATATATGGCCGCCTCTAGGCTTTTTTAAGTGTTTAACAACATTTTCTTTGTGTATAATAAAGCAACCAAAGAAGATTTCGACAAATGACCATTGGACATGTGTACAAAAAAGAATTAATACCTCTCAGTAACAAATCATCAAACCAAGTGTGTTTGTAGGTACAAGTTATAGCTTCTCTGTAAAAGAAAACTAAAATTTACTTATCAACTAACAAAGATACAATTTAATTAATGTTGAAAGTAAAAAGTATTAAGACCATCCGTAGAGGAGAGTTATGGGGCAGCTTTATGGCTCATAACTCTGGGAAACACCGCCCCCCTCTAAGTTATGGGGTTTTTATTTTTTTGCAAGTTATACATAAAACGCGATAATGGCACCAAAATCGAAAAAAAACCCGTTACTTTTTACCTTTAAGAATTAAAAATAATAAACAAATAAACAAAGTTATGGAGAGATATGAATACACTTTTTTTTATAAAAAGCCATAAGCGCCATGTGGCGCATAACGCCCAGGGATGGGGCTTTATGACTACGCATGGTCTAAAAGACTCACATTAGATCCTCATTAGCCTTTAAAGTCTCTGCCAAAGGTTTATAACTTTACGCATTTAACCTGCAATTTTAATCCGCATCCATCAAAATTTCATTATAATTATTAACTTTCATCATAATCATTGTTGTCAATTAAAAAATAATGTAAGCTCCAATTACCCATATATCAATGTATTGGAGGCTGCCTTGTGCGTGTTTAACTAAATTTTGAACAACAGTCCCATCTCTAATGTCACATTTTGATCCCTACAAGAGACCATGTTATTTATTATAACAATAATAATAATAATAATAATAATAATAATAATAATAATAATAATAATAATAATAATAATAATAATAATAATAATATCAATGCTTCTTTTGTGAGGCAGTGGGGATGATAAAAGTGACCGCATGATGTACAAGAGCAACAGAAAACCTAATATGACACTTTCATACATAAACAATTTAAAGTTAAAACTACTTGGGCTAAAAAGTCAACTTAATCTATAAAAATGCGGTACCTCTGTAATTAAGGACTTATCGGAGGACCCTAGGATACCACATATGAAGCACAGATGCATCTTGTGTAGGCAATTGCCAATTGGTGCAAAGAAAAGTGGATTGCCTGTATAGATGTGCTATAGAATGCATGGTGGTGATGATATTGGAGATGATTGAATGGAAAGATAAAGGTGTGAGTGATTTAGACTTACATGGTATTCAGATGCGTTTGCATTCTTTGCAAAGCCAAGGGACTCGCATGAACTCTCGGAGCCTGTTTTTATACATCTCATACATGGCCCGTCACACTTATGAGTTTTAAAAATGAAAAACGGATGTAATGAAAGAAAGGCATATGTAATATAAAATTTAAAGAAACATGTTGTCTACTTACATTAAAACTTCCCCGCCATCATCACAAAATGCACAACAAGTGTCAAAGAGTCTTAGCAAACTCGTTGAAAGAATCGTTAGCATCAAAGCCCACTAAGAAGGGGTTATATGATACATCGATATCCTGCAATGGTAAACTGTTGATTTTCTAAACAAACCATGGTTCTAAACTAAGAAGTCCAGGTTTATTGACTTTTTGACAAACCAAATTGCAAAACAATATTTGAAGCATTAGTTTTCGAAATTTGTGAATGTTATAATGTTGGTGCAATTTGTTCGTTTACGCGTCACGGGTCGGCATGTTATTTGGTCATACGGGTGATCACATCTTTATATGTTTTCCTAATCAGCCCAATTCAAACGGTATCTATATTTGTTATAGCATGATGAACAATGATCATATATTCTGAAATGACATATTAACCCACCACACTTGCATGGTAACATAAGTTGGGGTCATCAAATTATTATGTGGTAACAGTTGACATTGATACCTTTGGTGCAGAGATGTGTGTTTTAGGTGTGTAGGAAACAAATTATTATAACAAACACAAGCATGGAAGCAAAGTGTGGTAAAACCGGAACTTTAAAAGAGCACACTATATAAAACAAGGTGGTAAAAAATATAAATGTAAGTTGTTGAGATGTACCTATGAGGGAGCCTCTTTTTTTTTTACCAGTTTACGCTGATGCATAACAGGGAGTCCGCCATCATGATAATCACACTCTGTAACATGCAATTGAGCCATTGTTATGATGCGGTTGTTGGTTTTAAAATAAGTTTGTTATATATTTAAACATAACCATGTGGAGATGTACGGCCTCTTTTTTTAACCATTTTATGGGGATCCATAACAATAGGAAGTCATGAATTCTGCGAGGAATTAACGGGCCAGCTGGAAACATACACACATACAATACTATTATGATGATGAAATAATAAGTCGGACAGTACTCTAGGGTGCAAGTTAAAAATTACAGTACCTGGTTTGGTGAGGCTATGGTTGGAGGGATGGAACGTACCACTGCAAGCATCGGTCATACTTATAGCAGACTGCTTCTCATGTCAATTGATTAAGTTTGGGCATTGTAACATTCAATTGCTGATTATTTGGAGGGAGGGTATGATTGCACATGTCAGTTTCTACTCCTTGTAAACAGCCGGCCGTCATGATTGGAGTCTTCAATTCCTTAATCTTCATGTGTGTAACGGCTGAAATCATGGTGGTCCTAGAACCCTACCTTATGGTCTAATGAGGAGTGAATCAACCCAGTTGATTTGATTGTCGCGACAAACAGGTGAAGGTGGGGGAAAGGAGGAGACGGATTTCAGTTATAAACCCTAACCCTAATAATAATAATAATACTAAAATAAACTCTAATGGCACTTTAAACTACTTATTAATAATATTAATTATAATAATAACAATATAGGTTTCATTAGTTTTTGAACAACCGATGCCGTAATAATAATAAATGTTATAATAAACTTTAATGACACTTTTAACTACATCATAATAATAATAATATAGGTTTTATTATGATTTACGATGACACTTTAATAAGACTTTAATCTCTTTGAATTATTGGCACATTATAAATCATAAAGGGAAGAGTAATTAAACTAAACATGTGGCTTCATGAACTTGTATGATGTGTTTAAAGAATGAAATGATGAAATGACAAATTACGCCCAATTGTGAAATGTCTTTTTCGTTCCTACCATGTAATTGTGAAATAACTCTTTGATCCATCACTTATGCTTAATAATATAATATAGATTACATTTATGAGGATGAGGGTTTTGAGTTCACCCTTTAAAATGTTATTAAACATTTTCTATATTCAAATATACAATATGCTAAGCCATATTGTCTACATCAATTATATATTATATATAATTTGCAACTTTATGTTGCATTATCACTTGTACATGTTGTTATTGGGTTTGTACAATGCATTATGAGTTTTATATGATTTTGATAGGGTTGTACAATTGCTTTCTATGCTTCTTTCTCTCTCTCTCTCTCTCTCTCTCTCTCTCTCTGCATATCAAACGTGTTTTTACATTTCACGGGAACATCCTTGTTTCCGTCGTCGTCCTGCCGTCTATGTTTTCTAACTAAGTCGACGTCTCCGTGTACGCCATTCGTTCAAAACTATGCCTCTGGTCAGTCGATTACCCTTTTATAGATCTAGGTTTAGTTCGTAATATGCAGTTTGCCCCTCTCGAAATTGATGTTAATAATAATCTTTGTTATCTAATCTACAAATTGTGGTGAAATTAATTTCTTTTAGCGTGAATTGAAACCCTAGGTTATTAGACTCAAAATTTCGAGGTGCATAGAATGATGATTTGGGTTTGCTCACTGAAAATTCATAATCGTTGAAAGTTTTGTTGTATTGTTGGTGCTTGATTTGGGGTGTGCTATTTGGCAATTTATTGCGTATACTTTAGGTCATCATCGTTGACAGATTTAAAATCTCTTGGTTAAGTTAGCGCTCAAAATCAAGTGTAAGCACCGTACACATTTAATGTTTTTATTGAATTCAAGCTGATGTTTGAACTCATCAACACTATTTAGTTATGACACAAATCTTTCCAATCAAAATTGACCAAGTATTGATTACGAAATCCCTACAATGCAGATGCCACCTCAAGGAAAACTTAAGTTACATAAATACTTTCAGTTGGTACTGTTTTTTTGGGGTTTGCACATAAATGGCAAAACTGACGGGTTGGTTCACGGGTCATTTTGTTACGAATAGGGTGAGTTTCATTTTCAGTTTGCATTAGACTGTAGTTCTTTGATTATGAGATTCTATTGAAATTCAATATTGTTTATTTTCTTTGGATTTCAAAGTGTATAAATTGTTCGTTTGATTAGTCAAAATCAAATGCACATCTAACTTAGGGGTTTATTTTAGTTTGTGACAGTAGAAAATATACTCAATTTTTTTATGGAAAAGAGTGATTACGAGGATTATACAAAGGACAATGATAATAGTTCAATGATAAACATTCTAGATTCTACTTAGGGTGAGTTAGGGAGATGACTTATTTGCATTCAATGTTGGTGGAAATGTTTATACAACGGTTGGTGACTATGCGTCGCTTAAACTCCAATTCAAAGTAAATTTTTTATCTGCTTCTCATTAACTTTTATAAAAAAAATTATAGAGAAGTTGAAGTTAAGTCTTGGATTCTTGCAACTACGAACACAGGAATCTTGGAACTCCTTGATGATGACCATCATATCTTAATCAGTTACGTCATTGTTGGTGATCACCTAATCAAGGTAATAAACTCCTTATCATTTTTTCATCACATTATTGGTGGTGAATGTTTTTGGGGTTTTTTTTACAGATTCGAATATGGAAAGTCGAATTGGTATTTTTCATAGTTACATGTTCATGTCTTTAGGGACCAAAAGTTCAACAATTGCAAGAAAGGAAACCGAACTACCAACGTATAATCCTACAACATAGATGTGAATAAATTTGTACTTTACTTTAAGCAAAAAAAAGAATTATGTACATACAATAATACATTTATGTTAATATTATCGTGTATCGATTCGCCGCAACGTGCACAGGTCAAATATTGTAACATCCCAACATTTCAAGTAATAATATTTTATATCATTTCTTATAATAATCGAGTTTACTTTGTTTGACAAGGAAACAATAAAATAATAAGGGAAGATAAGTAGGCTAAGTAGATGGGATTAATGATGGACTAAAAAGGAAGGATGAGCCTTAGGTCCATGGGCTTAAGGGAGTATAAATACCCCCTTAAACCCTAAATCTTTTCATTTCCATCCATCTTATCCATAATATCCCCTACACCTCTATAACACACACAAACCCTTCCATTTCGGCCGCAAGAGAGAGAGAACGAGATCCAAGGCCAAAACCAAGCCAAATATCGATAGATAGTGATTTCTGAAGCTAGATACAAGATCATCGTTGAACATAAAGCTACACCGTAATCTAAGAACACATAAAGGTATGTTCTTGATCTTAAAGCTTACATTTTTATGAACGGATAGCCATGAAACTTGAACATAAACTAGATCGGGTCTAGATAAATCATAAAGTTTCAAACTTGATGATTTAAGATGGACGTAAATGGCTCATGGTTAGATACGGTTCATGAAGGAAACCCTAGATCTAGCTTAAAGAACGTTTTAGGATTAAAGGTTCAATCTTTATGACAATAACGAGCTAGACCTTGAGCCGTGGGGGTTAATGGGTGTTAAACGGTTAGGAATGGCGGAGTAAGGTAGCTAAAGGATCAAGTTTGGACCGTTAACCGTTGTTATAGCCAAAAATGAATTTAAAGATAGGAGGTTCTGAGCTGAAAGCATCAGACAAGGGTTCTCGGTCAACACGAGAACCCGGTCAAAATGGGTATTTCGGTCAAACAGAGTTCTCGGTCAACGAGAGTTCTCGGTGGCCAAAGATTTCGGTTAAACACGAGTTCTCAGTCAATGACTTGGGTTCTCGGCCAGGATCAGTGATCTCGGTCATTGTGGTTCTCTACCTAGAGTTATCGGCCATCCAGTTCTATTGGGCCTGAACCTAGTTGGGCCTAGGTGCTCAAATGGACTGACTTAACTAGATCCACAAACCTTAAGCCCAAAACCCATCTAAACAAACAAGCCCAAGTTAGGAGCATGTTGGTTAACTAAAACACCAACTTAATCAAGTAAAAGGTTAATTAACAATATATATATATTTAACAGTTAGTCGTGCTCAATTAAAGAAGGGGATAACAATTAACGGCGAACGCAACAGGATACAGGTGAGTTTCTAGCCCCATTTCTATGTTATGTTTTCGGGGCTGTGTGCATACTCGACGTGTTTGTTAATACACTTATCCTAAGTGATAAGTACATGCCTTATGTGATGATGTGAAATGTATGAATGATTACTTGCCGGTGCGTGAACGGTCTTCGGATATTGCACGTACTGTGAAGTTGTAATGCTATCTATGATGTAAGTACGATATGTATGCTATATGCATGGAAGTTATTGAGTTAATAAAAGAAAGTTAATGTATGGTTGTATGGTAACGAAGAGGGAACCGAACCCTAATAATATTCGAGGAAAGGCCGTATGGTAACGAAGAGGGAATCGAACCCTACTAATATTCGAGAACTAGGGAACCGAACCCTACTAATATTCGAGGAAAGAGGGTACCGAGCCCTAATAATACTCGAGGAAAGAGGGTACCGAGCCCTAATAATACTCTAGGAAGGAGGGTAATGAGCCCCAATAATACTCGAGGAAGGAGTGTACCGAGCCCTAATAATACTCGAGGAATGTAGGGCGTAATGCTCTTTATAACGTAAGATATGAATGTAAGTAGGTATGAAAGAAAGTATGAAAGTATGAACGAAAGTATATAAGTATGTATGTATTGTATGATGTATGATTAACTAGAACTCACTCAGCGTAACTGACTTTTAGTATGCACGCAGGTGAGTAGGATGAAACAGCTAACTTGAGGGGAACATGTGGCATTGAATAAGAGGCTGGCATCAGAAGACTCGAGATGTTTATGTTTATTGTGATGATATTTTGAAAGACAAGTATGTTCATTTTAAGACAAATTATGGATTAATGTAATCTTTTATGAAAGTTTTTATATTCCGCGTATGTTTTATTAACTATGATAAATAGAACTATGTTGATGAGTAAATTCAACACCCAAATGTGAGGCACCGGTAATGGGGCCTTACAAGTTGGTATCAGAGCAAAGTTCGAGAGATTTAAGCATCCTATATACTTAGACTCGAGAAGAGAATGGGATTTATGTAAGAAAAGAAAGGAGATGCCAGTCCAAGAATGTCATGTGTCACTTAAGCAAGCCTAGTAAAGGTAAAGTGTATGATTAAATAACGTATGTTAATATTAGAGATAGGATTAATTGATTTCCTTGATTGGTTAACTGTTTATAGTAGAACCAGCACAAATAGACTCATAAGGGGGAGTGTATAGGACACGGAAAGTACTTGATCAGCTAATCACAGCTGGCCACTGTTATTACCTGTTAGCCTTACTATCCTTGTACTAAATAGTTCCATGAGTGATGACGTTTGTGTTTTCCCTTTTAGAATACGATGGCTGGAACAGGAGGAAATGTGGAAGTGGGAGGTCGCACTGGACGATGTGGCAGACCTATTCGTGTCCAGCAACCTTCGGGTGAGACAGCTTCCAACACCGGAGATGAAGGGAGTTGATGTAACACAAAGTGTACACCTTTTAGTATCAAATTATCCTCTTATTTTTGTAAAACTCCATGTAAATTCGTTGTATTCGGTACTTATTTGAGTTATTTATGAATTTGCAGGTCCGGACGCTCGTCCGACGAAGAAACGATGAAAAGATGGCATTTTTCGGACAAAAATCAAGAATCTGCCAAAAGTGCATGACCATGCTAAGAAAGTGCATGACCATGCAGAGAGCAGGTGCGTGACCATGCTAAGGAAGTGTATGGCCATGCTGAGCAACTGCACCATCATGCATTTTATGGGTATGATGGTGCACCTTGTCACACCCCGACTTAGGGCCTAGATGTGTGACCATGAGTTGGTACCTGTTTTGTAAATATATCAGAGTTTATGGGTTAATTTTAGCGGAAGACTTTAGGTTGAATATAATATTAATTTATATTGAAAATTTACTCGGGAATTACATACCCGAGTATTGGTTTACAAAAGATTGTTTTCATATTACAAGGATTTTTATATCAAAAACGGAGCCATCTTGTACGCGCTTCTATCTTCATTAAGACTCCAATCCTTGTTAATGCTACTTATGCTTAATTACCTGCAATGGGTTGGAAAAATATGTCAGCTATATGCTGGCGAACACGTATGACTCAATAAAACATTTTGAATGACAATATAATACAAATATAGTTTTCTTGACAATCTCAGCGGAAGCATTTCTACTTCCGGTATATGTACCACTGCCCTACACACACAACGGTATTCCCCGAGCAAAACGGCCCTAAATTGAGAACTAGTCATGACCGTTTAAGCTCGTGGCTACATTGCCTTTGATTGATTGATTGATTGAGCTTTAACAGTTATGTTTGGATCCAGACACATGCGTACTCGGTCTGAGTTGATATTATTCTCTACTTTGTATTATAATGTTTTAGAGATTTCATTATCTCATGTAGACATTGATTGACTCGTTAAGACAAACACCCGTTCGTCTCATTGAGTATAAATATGTTTTGACTGATTAAAAAAGTTGACGTATTCACCTGTACCGTCGGTATTGTAAACCTTGACTGATTGATTGATCGACTGTGAATGATATTAACCTATACATAAATAGGTTCGTATGAATGTTTTGAATGATGTTAAGCTATGATTGTAAGCTTAACCTTGAAATCGTTTATCTTTGATTGTGAATGAAAACATTTAGTTTTATGTGACGTTTGATATAGCATGCTTTGGCCTAATAGGTTCTATCACGTTAGTAAGTTTCTCCAGGTAAGTAAACGGGTCCTTCAGTTGATTGGGATTTATGCGAATTACTTTTCCTTGGGCAAGAAACTTACTACTAATGATATCCCCCTTCCAGTTACTACATGCCCGTCAAAATATATCTTTTGTTTAACATTACTTTATCATGAAGTAACGTTTTATGAAAACATGATTGTGAATGAATGTTTGTAAAATACGATCATGGTTAAAGGCCATAGCTTCGATTGATAGTCTAAGCTATAATTCAAATAACTTAAACATAACTCCTACCTTAGTTCGGATGCTTAGATTGATAACACGATAATGCAGGACTTGATCTACTCGCTTATGTGATTGTTAGCTTAATTCCAACTTCGTTTCTTGCACGTATGACGAGAAAATGGCACGTCGGCTCATCACGGCTATTGGGCACGCCTCCCTAGGTTAACTATGTGAATATGAAGGTGAGTTTGGGATGAATGGGGTTCATACCCGTCCTCCCCTTTTATAGCCGTTTTTGGACCCCATCGCGATTCGCGATAGGTCCCTTGTGGCCCGTCGCGTATCGCGACGCCGCCATTTCACACCGCCTTATGCGGTGATGACATGTGGCCTGTCGTATTGTGCCACGTGTCTACATGGTTTCAACACGTGTCCGGTGACTCACCAAGCTCATCGCGCTACGCGATGGGTTGATTGTTACCCCCTCGCGTATCGCGATGGGAACAGATTTTCAGAATTTGCACTTTGGTCCCTGTACTTCTTTAGTTAGTATTTTTAAGCTTAAATTAAGAGGGTTAGAGACGTGGTGTTACATCCTCCCCATATTTTGAACAATCTCGTCCTCGAGATTTATTGGAATAGATTGGGATACTTTTTCTTCATTTCTGACTCGAGTTCCCACGTATACTCGGGTCCTCGTCTTGAATCCCATTTGACTTTCACAAGCTTGAGTCGTTTGTGTTTGAGAAACTTGATCATGCTATCTTCTATTTGAATAGGTTGTTCCACAAACTTAAGCTTTTCGTTGATCTTAACATCTTTTAATGGCATAGCAAGGCTTTCGTCGGCTAAACACTTGCGCAGATTAGATACGTGAAACACGTCATGAATGCCTTTCATTTCATCGGGTAACTCTAGCCGATAAGCAACTGGTCCAATTTTTTCGAGTATTCTGAATGGTCCAACGAATCGTGGACTCAGTTTTCCTTTCTTTCCAAATCTTATTACACCTTTCCAAGGCGACACCTTCAATAAAACTCTATCGCCTTCTTTAAACTCTAATCGCTTGCGAAGAACGTCTGCATAACTCTTTTGCCTATCTCTTGCTGCCTTTAATCGTTCTCGGATTTGTATAACTTGGTCAGTAGTCCTTTGAACAATTTCAGGTCCTGACAACTGACTATCACCTGTTTCTGACCAACATACAGGTGTTCTACACTTCCTTCCATACAATGCTTCAAATGGTGCTGCTTGGATACTCGTATGATAGCTGTTATTGTACGAGAATTCCATCAGTGCAAGATGAGTGTCCCAACTTCATCCTAAGTCGATAACACAAGCACGAAACATATCTTCCAGGGTTTGAATTATACGTTCACTTTGGCCATCAGTTTGGGGATGATAAACAGTACTTAAGTTTAATCGAGTCCCCATAGCCTTTTGAAAACTTGACCAAAAATTTGAAGTGAAACGACTATCTCTATCGGATATGATGGATAGCGGCACACCATGTAAGGATACTATGTTTTCGACATATAGATGTGCTAACTTATCCATACTAAACGTTTCTTGAATTGGAATGAAATGGGTAGATTTAGTAAGTCTATCGACAACAACCCAGGTCTCATCATTTTGACGAGAAGTCTTAGGTAATTTCATGATGAAATCCATAGTTATCATATCCCATTTCCATATCGGGATTTCGGGTTGTTGTAGTAATCCTAACGGCTTTTGATGTTCAGCTTTCACTTTTGAACACGTCAGGCATTTAGCTACATACAAAGCAATGCCTTTCTTCATCCCGATCCACCAATAATCATCTTTTAGATTATGATACATCTTGTCGCTTCCCGGATGCATCATGTACTTTGACTTGTGAGCTTCTTCTAAAATCTTATCTCTTAGACTTCCGACCATTGGTACCCAAATCCTAGTACCAAGTCTAAGGATTTCGTCATTTCCTTTAATCAACTGATCGATTGTACCATTTTCTTTTTCGGCTTTAATGTTCCATTCTTCTAGTGCCAACTTCTGAGCTTCTTTGATTTGACTAGTTAGATCGATTTTAAGTTTCAATCTAAGAGCTCGAACTCTCTTTGGCTTCTCATGTTCATTTCTACTTAAGGCGTTAGCTACCACGTTTGCTTTTCCTTCATGATATACGATCTCACAGTCATAATCATTAAGTGTTTCCATCCAACATCTTTGTCTCATATTCAATTCCTTTTGATCGAATATATGATTTAAGATTTTATGATAAGTGTATACCGTGAATCTTACACCATACAAGTAATGTCGCCATAACTTCAACGCAAAAATTATAGCGCCTAATTCAAGATCATGCGTGGTATAATTCTTTTCATGAGCTTTCAATTATCTCGAAGCATAAGCAATCACTTTCTTTCCTTGCATTAAAACACTTCCCATTCCCGTGTGCGAAGCAGCACAGTAAATGATAAAGTTCTCTAGCCCTTCTGGCAAAGCCAGAATCGGTGCATTAGTTAACTTTTGTTTTGGTTTTTCGAATGCTTCCTCTTGCTTCGGTCCCCATTCAAACTTTATTGCTTTTCTTGTAAGTGAAGTTAATGGGACAGCTATTCGAGAAAAATCTTGAATGAATCTTCTATAGTATCCAGCCAAGCCTAGAAAACTTCGGACTTGAGTTGGCGTCTTGGGTTTCTCCCATTTGGTTATAGCCTCAATCTTTGCTGGGTCTATTTGAATACCCTTCTCATTTATAACATGACCAAGAAATTGTACTTCGGACAACCAAAATTCACATTTCGAGAATCTGGCGTATAAATTCTCGTTCCTTAGGGTTTCAAGTATGATCTTAAGATGAACTTGATGATCGTCTTTGGATTTTGAATAAACAAGGATGTCATCAATGAAAACAATAACAAAAGTGTCCAAATATGGCTTGCAAATCCGATTCATCATGTCCATAAAAGCTGTCGGAGCATTAGTGAGTCCAAAAGGCATAACGGTGAACTCATAATGTCCGTACCGGGTTCTAAAGGCTGTCTTTGGTATATCTTCTGCTTGTACTTTCAATTGATGATAACCTAATCTTAGGTCAATCTTGGAAAAACAACTTGCTCCTTGAAGCTGATCGAACAAGTCGTCGATTCTTGGTAATGGATACTTGTTCTTGATCGTGACCTTGTTCAGTTCTCGATAATCTATACACATCCTCATCGATCCGTCTTTCTTCTATACGAACAAAATTGGGGCTCCCCATGGTGAAGAACTCGGTCGTATAAATCATTTCTCTAACAGTTCAACTAATTGTTTCTTTAGTTCTTTCATTTCCGTTGGTGCTAGACGATAAGGTGATTTGGCAATTGGTGAAGTTCCTGGCACGAGGTTGATCTTAAATTATACTTCTATATCAGGTGGGGCTCCTGGTAGCTCATCAGGAAAATATATCTTGAAATTCGGACACAATTGGTACTTCTTCCATCTTCTTTGGTTACATAGGCTATGAATGCGAGGCATCCTTTACCTATGCAATGACTTGCTTTTGTTTTGGAAATGATTCCTACCTTTCCTCCTTCTTTATCTCCGGTTATACGAATGGTTTTGTTATTGGGTGTTCGAATATCGATGGCTCTATCGTTACATAGGATACGGGCTTGATTAAACGATAACCAGTCCATACCTAAAACTACATCAAAACCTGCCAATGTCATGGGTAACAATCGTACAGGTATGACGTGATTGGCTAAAGAAATTGTGGAACTATCTAAAACCTCGGTTATTCTACTTACGTTACCATTAGCAGTTTCGACTTCATAATGTTTATCTAATTTAACTAAGGGCTCATTTAATAGACTACAAAATTTATAATCTATAAAGCTTTGGTTTGCACCCGATTCAAATAAAACTCTAGCATAAACATTATTTATAGGAAACGTACCGGTGATCACGTCCGGTATATCAGCTGCTTTCTGGGTGTCTAGCATAAAGACACGAGCATTTCCTTTCTTAGACCGATGCCACTTGCTCCAACCGTCACTACCGTTGTCTTCTTCTTTGGACACTCGGTGCTATAGTGTCCTTTCTCAACACACTCAAAGCATACTCCTGTCTTTTTCCGATAACTTGCTTCCGAGTGGCCCAATTTCTTGCAGAACTCACATACAACGGTGTTAGTTGGTCGAAGACATCTGCCGAAATGTCTCCTTCCGCATGACTTGCAAACGGGGCGACTATACACAAATCCCCCTTCTATTTTCTTCTCCGTCTTTCTCACCTTTCCACCCACACTTGTTTTTCCCTCATCTTTCTTTCTCTCATCTCGGTTCCTCAACATCCCGTCCATCAAATATCCGGCCAACTCCATGGCAGATTCCGTTGTGGACGGCATATGTAAACGGACTAAGTCACGGATTTCTATCGGCAACCCGTAAATATAGCGCGTCACTTTGTTGATTTCAGGAGTAACCAAATGAGGTACGATTCTACAATACTCAAGGAACTTGGTGTTATATTCCTTGTGATTGGTCCCCACAACCTTGTGGTTCCACAACTTGGTTTGAATCTGATCCATTTCGTTAATCGGACAGAACTTCTTCAATACCATAGCTTTAAATGTTGCCCAGTCTAGATTATATAAATTTTCTCTACCCTTGATTCCAATCAGGCTATTTCACCACTCTAATGCCTCCACCTTGAAAATCTGAGAGGTATATTGCACCTTCTCGCTCTCCGTACATTTTCTTATTAGTACAATCAATTCCATTTCCTCCAACCATCGGAGGGTATGTATCACTCCTTTATCCCTGTGAAATTCTTTGGGGTTATAGACTTTAAACACCTTGAAATCACAACCCTCATGTATTTTAAGTTTCTTTGTCTTTCCATGGAGGTTGTTTTCAGCAGTCGAGCTTTCATCACTCGCTTATTTCTTTTTCGGTTCTTTCTCTCTCTTACTTTCCTTCTTTTCCGATTCCCTTTTAGATTCTTTCTCTGATTCTCTTTTCGAAGTAGCAGATTCGCTTTTACTTCGACTTGTTCTTTTGTTGGAATGCGAGGCAATAAGACTTTGATCATTTTTCAATATTTCATAGATTGGATTCACAACCTCTTTTATTAGATCGCGGATACCAAGCACATCGTTTTGTGGTATGGCTTGTATATTTTCCGCAGTTACTTTTTCTTGCATGATTTCTTCGATTGTCTTTCCTTTTTTGTTTACTTGTGTTTCTTGAATATTGTTTGCTTTAGACATGCTGTTACATGAATAAAACAAAATTTCAGAAAAGACACACTTTATATTACATTTATTTATCTTACAAGAAAAATATTATAACAACTACTACATAGCTATGAGTTCTAATCCTTAATCCATTTTGTAACAAGATTTTTCATCTTGTCACACTTCTTGACAATCTTTCTCCCTATTCTCTTTTTGTCCACTTTCTCGTTTCTCAGCTCATCCATCACAGGATTTGGCGGGTTCGGATATTCCGTTGGTGCGGATGCGGCTGGAAAGAGATAAGCATTTTCTTGTGGATAGAGATGCGGGTTAGAAACTTATGCTTGCATTTCTTCATCAGGGATGTTGTTGGTGTAAAACTCCTCGATGAGATTTGCCTCCTCCCGAATCTCTTTTGCTTGCTGGGAGATTGATGGTATTGATCCCTTATAAGATGGAAAATAAGGATATTGATTCTCCTCATCTTCTTCCTTGGAATCCTCCTCTTCCTCGGGATCTTTCTCGGATTCATAAGGATTCTTGATTGGTGATTGAACTAATCTCTTTTTGTATGGTAAGCTGACCCTCATCTTTGGCTTTCGACTTGGTTCAGCTATAGTCGGTGGGATCTGGTATTGATAACCCAATGGTGGTGATCCGAATTTCCATCTCCTTTGATCAGAGTGACAATTCATCCAGCTTGATGATTCCGATTCAGTTTCTTGCTTGATTTTACTCTGTACTTCCTGTTCCTCGGAAGGATGGTATGTTGGAATGTCGGAGGGGTAATACTGGAGAATGTTGTCCTCGGTATTGTCAGAGATTTCGATTGGACATTGTTGACTGCCTGGGAGATACACAGGTTGGCTCCCATATGGTAACATCAGATTGATTGGTTGATCACGATTGAAAAAGCTAGTGTAATAACTATTGCTACTTTCTATATCGGATGGTTCGTGAATGATTGTCGGTACTGATCGTATGGCTACTCGGTGTCTACGACCAAAGTAGTTAATATAAGACATCTGCACTTTAGTTAGGTTAGGGATATGAGGTTTACCAATCCTATCTTATCCGTACGAATAACAATAAAGATAATAATAATAATGGTTAAATCCTAGGTACTAATGTTTAATACCTAATTCGCTGAAACCGATGGCTCTGATACCAACCTGTCACACCCCGACTTAGGGCCTAGGCGTGTGACCACGAGTTGGTACTTGTTTTGTAAATATATCAGAGTTTATGGGTTAATTTTAGCGGAAGACATTAGGTTGAATATAATATTAATTTATATTGAAAATTTACTCGGGAATTAAATACCCGAGTATTGGTTTACAAAAAGACTGTTTTCATATTACAAGGATTTTTATATCAAAAACGGAGCCATCTTGTACGCGCTTCTATCTCCATTAAGACTCCAATCCTTGTTAATGCGACTTACGCTTAATTACCAGCAATGGGTTGGAAAAATACGTCAGCTATATGTTGGTGAACACGTATGACTCAATAAAACATTTTGAATGACAATATAATACAAATGTAGTTTTCTTGACAATCTCAGCAAAAGCATTTCTACTTCCGGTATATGTACCACTGCCCTACACACACAACGGTATTCCCTGAGCCAAACGGCCCTAAACTGAGAACTAGTCATGACCGTTTAAGCTCGTGGCTTCATTGCCTTAGATTGATTGATTGAGCTTTAACAGTTATGTTTGGATCCAGACAAATGCGTATTCGGTCTGAGTTGATATTATTCTCTACTTTGTATTATAATGTTTTAGAGATTTCATTATCTCATGTAGACATTGATTGACTCATTAGGACAAACACCCGTTCGTCTCATTGAGTATAAATATGTTTTGACTGATTAAAAAGGCTGACGTATTCACCTGTACCGTCGGTGTTGTAAACCTTGACTGATTGATTGATCGACTGTGAATGATATTAACCTATACATAAATAGGTTCGTATGAATGTTTTGAATGATGTTAAGCTATGATTGTAAGCTTAACCTTGAAATCGTTTATCTTTGATTGTGAATGAAAACACTTAGTTTTATGTGACGTTTGATATAGCATGCTTTGGCCTAATAGGTTCTATCACGTTAGTAAGTTTCTCCAGGTAAGAAACGGGTCCCTCGGTTGATTGGGATTTATGCGAATTACTTTTCCTTAGGCAAGAAACTTACTACTAATGATATCTCCCTTCCAATTACTACATGCCCGTCAAAATATATCTTTTGTTTAACATTACTTTATCATTAAGTAACGTTTTATGAAAACATAATTGTGAATGAATGTTTGTAAAATACGATCAAGGTTAAAGGCCATAGCCTCGATTGATAGTCTAAGCTATAATTCAAATAACTTAAACATAACTCCTACCTTAGTTCGGATGCTTAGATTGATAACACGATAAGGCAGGACTTGATCTACTCACTTATGTGATTGTTAGCTTAATTCCAACTTCGTTTCTTGCACGTATGGCGAGAAAATGGCACGTCGGCTCGTCACGGCTATTGGGCACGCCTCCCTAGGTTAACTATGTAAAAATGAAGGTGAGTTTGGGATGAGTGGGGTTCATACCCGTCCTCCCCTTTTATAGCCGTTTTTGGACCTTGCGATACGCGATGGGTCCCTTGTGGCCCGTCGCGTATCGCGACGCCGCCATTTCACACCGCCTTATGCGGTGATGACACGTGGCCTGTCATATTGTGCCACGTGTCGACATGGTTTCAACACGTGTCCGGTGACTCACCAAGCTCATCGCGCTATGCGATGGGTTGATTGTTACCCCGTCGCGTATCGCGATGGGACCAGATTTTCAGAATTTGCACTTTGGTCCCTGTACTTCTTAAGTTAGTATTTTTAAGCTTAAATTAAGAGGGTTAGGGACGTGGTGTTACACACCTTTATCGGAACCCATGCACATCTGATTCCGCGCCAAAGTGCATGACCATGTTAGGAAAGTGCATGACCATGCTCTGAAACGGCGCCATCATGCGCCTTATGTGCATGACGGTGCCACTTTATTGGAACCCGTGCACATCTACTATCCTGCCAAAAGTGAAACTGCACCATCATGCACTTTTTGTGCACCATCATGCACTTCCGAGGGCACGAGCCCGTGCACTATCCGATGCCGTGGACAAGACACATTAATTTTGAAAGTGCACTAGCTAGTGCCGGAAATGCACGACCATGCACTCTTTGTGCATGACCGTGCACTTTTTTGGAACCTGCAACTCTGAGCCGCCGAAAGTGAAAGTTTGACTTACCCAAAATAGTGCACGACCATGCACTTTTTGTGCATGACCATGCACTTTGTCCAGAAGCTTATAAACACTTATTTTCACTTCATTTTGGTGTGTGGAGCCTTGGTGATTCTCTCTCAACCCTTGAAAATTAGTGTATGTGTTCCTTGAGAGTTTGAAGGCTTCCACCATCCTCAAGATCCATCATTCCGTTCTTCAATCCTTGTTTGATCTTAGTTTTCATTCCTGTGTTCTTGAACATGTTTTGTAAGCTTATTTCTAGTTTGATTGTAGTTGTATTAAGCCTTATGGGCTAATTACTTTTGCTATCTAGACAATGTTGAAACTCTTATTAATGTGATATATTATCTATGCATGATTTTGGTAAAGTGGTTTTCTTTCAAGAATATGGTTGAATTTATAAGTTGATATTGATGGTGTTCATGCTTGTTATGTTACATAACCTTGTTAGTTTTGCAAATGTTTAGGCATTCATGTTGGAAAACTATGTTCTAGATGTTTGTTTGTAAACTTTGAATGTTCATGAAATCTTTGTTTACATTACTAAGTTAGGAATGACTAATAAAAGTTAACTTAGTTATATAATTATTGATGAGTATGAAACTCTACACTTAATATTGGAAAATTGATGAGTGTTGTTATGATTCTTAACTTGGTGATGACTTGCTAGTTAAAGTTTCATAAGTTTATATTAATTTCATGAATTTGGTTACTTTAGCTTTCCTTTGATTATGAGACTTTGTTGTTTTGACAAACAAGTTAGTCTATGTTTATCTCTTGATTGAAAACCCATCATGATGATTATTTGCTAGTAGTAGGTTGCTTTATTGTAATCTAGTATTTATGTTTAGATTCATGATGTTTTACCATATTATTGCTATTTTATCATATTAGTAGAGTGGATTCATGTCTAGGTAGTTTGTTAGATTGATTATATTCTTGTGTTTTTACTTGCTTATTTTCATTGTATGCAAATTTAGTTAATTAAAATTCAACTTAAGATTTACTTTTTCGGTTGGTCATTTACAAAGATTTAGTACTAGAAATTTGTCGTGTCCATGGATTGATACTCGGTTCTTACCGACACTTTATTACAAACGATAGGTACACTTGCCTTTCGTGTGTGGTTTAGTTGTAGGTGAAAACCTATTTTAAAACCCGATTTGTGTGGAACTTTTACTTAAATTTTTATATATATATTCACACACGTCAGGAGTTTAGCTGGAAGAGACCCAAACAACAACGAGGGGGTTCAACTGGATCCCGCAATTCAAGAAGCTATTGTTCAAGCTGTAGCCACTGCTGTAAAGAATATTACTCCTGGAGGTTCTGCTGGAAGCTGTGAATGAACTACTGGAGGGGCAGGAGGTGATGGTAGGAGAGATGGGGAAGAAGAGAGGGAGGCTTCGAGTGGGGTTAGGTCTGTGAAAGCGGTGACAGGAAAAGAGGCCGAGGTGGGTGCAACTATAAGTCCTTCAAGGGATGCGACCCGCCGAAGCTGACTGGTTTGGGAGACGCAATCGCTACTCTTCAGTGGATAACCGCCATGGATAAAATTATCCGCATTAGCGAGTGCCGTCCGACCAAGCTGTGGGTTACGCTACTCAGTCATTCGGTGAAGAAGCAATGTACTAGTGGGAATCGGTTGAGCAGAGGAAGAGTCCAGAGGAAATCAAGGCTATGAAGTGGGAGGATCTGAAAGAACTGGTTATGAAGAAATTTTGTGCTGACGCCGAGGTTGAGAGGGTGGAGATGAAGTTCCTAAACTTGTAAGCTGGAACGATGACACGTCGTGAGTATACCACCGAGTTCAACTGAATGTCTAGGTAGGTACCCGATATGGTCAACACTTAAGCTAAAAGAATCAAGTGCTATGTGAGGGGATTGCCACAGAAAGTCCGCATGCTAGTCAGGACGTGTAAACCTGCTACATTTGACTCTGCTGTCGAACTCGCAGAGATGGTTTATGCAGACCTGGCTGCGGATGACGTTGTGGTGGAAGAAGAAAAAAAGGATAAGAAGTGAGTTGCTCCTGTTAAACGACCCGGTACTCAGTTGTGGAACTCAAAAGATAAGAAACAGAGGGTATGGGAGAACAGGTCGTTCAATACTTGTGGCAAAGCACACGTTGGTGAGTGCAGATGGGGTAAGAGTTCTTACGTTTGTTATAAGTGTGGAAAGATGCATGCAGGGGAGTGCAGAGTTGGGTCCAATGTTTGATATAAATGTGGAAGGCCGGTCATTATGCTCATGAGTGTGGCGCTAAGCCCGCATGTTACAAGTGCGGTAAGACATGTCATTTTGCTAAAGAATACACTGATAGTGGAGCCGGAGGAAGTGGAAAGAAGGATGTTGAACCAACAAGGCCAAAGACCAGGGCCTACATGTTGACTCAAGAACAGGCCAAGCAGATTCCAGACGTTGTCACAGGTACGTTTCTAGTAAACCGTATTTCCGCTTCTGTATTGTTTGGTTCGGGTGCGAACAAAAGTTTCGTAGCCACGCCATTTAGTGAATTAACTAAAATGAAATGTTGCCAAGTGTCTGCAGCTTTTATAGTAGAAACCGCTAGTGACACCTCGGTTAAAATAATGTAAATGTTTAAGGACGGTAAGATAGAATTAGAGGGACACAAGTCCCATGTTACCTTGTACGTTATGACCGTAGGAGGGTTCGACGTGGTCTTGGGAATGGATTGGTTGTCAGAGTACGAAGCTCAGATAGTGTGTAGGAGTAGGATGATAAGGTTAAAGTCCTTGGATGGTAGTGTGGTGACGGTTTATGGTGATAAGGAAAGTTCCGGGCTCAATGTCATTTCGATGATAAAAGCCGAGGGTTTGTTAAGGAGAGGGTGCGGTGCCTACCTGGCGTATGTTGTCAATGCTACGGTCGAGACGAAAGAGTTGAAAGATGTTCCTGTCGTGCGCGACTACCCAGAAGTATTCCCTGAGGATCTTCCGAGGTTGCCACCAGAGCGAGAGATAGAATTCCAGATAGATTTAGTACCAGGAGCCCAACCCGTCGCGAAAGTGCCTTACCGACTAGCACCATCCGAGATGAAAGAATTGATGTCCCAACTGCAAGAACTCCTCGACAAGGGTTTTATTAGACCAAGTGTTTCCCCGTGGGGCGCACCAGTGTTATTCGTGAAGAAGAAAGATGGAAGCATGGGAATATGCATAGATTATCGAGAGTTGAACAAACTTACGGTAAAGAATAGATATCCTTTGCCAAGGATCGATGATCTGTTTGACCAACTGCAAGGTTCAAGTTGGTTCTGGCGAATAGATCTCAGATCATGCTATCATCAGCTAAAGGTGAAAAAGGCAGACATCCCTAAAACAGCGTTTCGGACGCGGTATGGACACTGCGAGTTCCTCATAATGTCATTCGGTCTAACGAATGCTCCCGCAAAATTTATGGGCATGATGAATAGGGTGTGTCGGCCTATGTTGGATAAATCGGTAATCGTCTTTATTGATGACATATTGATTTATTCAAAGAACGAGACTGATCATGCTGAACATTTGAGAGAAGTGTTGGAGACTCTGAAGAAAGAGAAATTGTATGCTAAGTTTTCGAAATGCGCGTTCTGGTTACGAGAAGTGCAATTTCTAGGTCACGTGATAAATCCTGAAGGGATTACCGTGGATCCAGCTAAGATTGAAGCTATAACGAACTGGAAGACTCCACAGAATCCGACCGACATACGAAGCTTCTTAGGGTTAGCTGGCTACTATAGGAGATTCATCGAAGGTTTCTTCAAGATAGTCGCGCCGTTGACCAGTATGACCCGAAAGACGGTAGTATTCAGTTGGGGAAAGTTCCAAAAAGAAGCCTTTGAAGAATTAAAAAAGAGACTAAAGCAAGCTACAGATCCTTGCTCTACCCGATGGTGACGATGTGACACTCGTCAATTTCAGGTTAACTCCGTTAATTCGAACTCCGTCAATTCAAACTTAAGATCACTTGATCTATAACGCACATCTCATTACATTTAAACTAGGGTTTTAAATGACGCTTGACAATCACTACACATGTAGTCTTTCGGGATTGCACCGAAACACAAACGAGTTGACTCAAACCATTGGTGAACAAACGACAAACATCAAAACAATAATTATTTGATAATTATGTGTTAGGTTTATGTATTATTTGATATTTATATGTAGAACATTAACTCAAGATGCAAAAGTCTATTTTATGCTAGAAAAGTAATAACTAAAAGAAGAGGGGCCATTGTGTAATATGATTATTATTAAATAATATTAACAAAACCCTAACCTCCCTCCCTCTCCCCTCATACGATCGGCCCCCCTCTCCTTCACACCCCCTTGCGACGGCAACCACCACCACCACCACCATATCACTTCCGTTTTGACCTCGTTTTTCATAATCGGAGCATCCCGCACTTGTTTCTAGTCATCCCTCACCTTCCTCTTGGTTGTTTCTGCGTTTTTAAGGTATAAACATAAACCCTAATTTTCGAATATCATGTGTTATGTGTTCATATGCTTTGTTTTGATTAGATGATGCTTGATTATGCTTCGGTTATTGATTTAAATGATCATGTGTGATTTTGAACGGTGAAAGATTATTAGATCATTGATTGTTCGTAAACCCTAGAGGGTTTACTACTGATTTTTATGGATAATTATGTTTATTGCATGTTTGGGGAATTGTCGTATGCTTAGGATGCATGCCAGACGATTGCATGTGCTTGCTGATTTTTGACAGCAGAGATAGTTAAACTTGAACGAGGTGTAACTTGTTAAATATGAAACCAAACTAGACTATTTATGAGTCTAAAAGGTAGTACTCTGAGTCTAGTTTTCAGAAAACCCAACCACGCCTGATTTGGAGGTGTTTTGTTTCTCAAAAGATTTAAATGTGATCAAAGGTCAAAACTGGTACTGGACAGATTGTTAAGTTATGTTTAGACGACTGTAACTGAATGTTAATGTGGTAATTGGTCAAAATTATTAACACTACAGTGTACTAGGTTGAGTCTAGTTTCTATAAAGTCCAATTTTGTAATTTTTGGACGTGTAAAAGTTAACTTTTATTATTTTACAAAACTGAAGTGCAAGTCTGAATTGTGAGGTCTGCTGTTAGGATGTTTTGTAATTATCATATCTCATAAATTACAAGACCAAATGGGTTAGTTCCACTTCTGGAAGCTAACATATTGAGTTAAGAATCTAACCCAATTGGTCTTGCATTAATTGAAATTACCATTTAACGGGAATAACAAATAACATTCTGTTGCGCATGATTTTGACTGCTGCGAGTTACTGTAATGTTTTGGTCTTTGTGAGAAAACTATGTGGAATAAAAATACAATAAAAATAGTTCTGGAAACTTAACTCATGTATGCTTTTGTGACGATTTTTGGTGAATTAATTGATATGTTATGATCTATTGAATAGAGTAATCTTTCAAGTAGAAATCTGTCTTGATAAAACTAGCTGCTGAACTATGTGAAAATATATGAAACGTGCTTGTTGCTAGATAATTGCTATGTTTTTGACTAAATTGCCCTTGTGGGGAATGATTGCTAGTAATGTATAATATTAGTACTTGATACTTATGTAGTTGTTTACACATGAAACGTGTCACCAATGTGTTTGTCGAGACACATAATTCACAAACGAAACACGAAACGTATCTCATGCATAGGTATTATGTGCCGAGTCTAGAGACTCAATAATAGTTCCAACACTTAGAAAATCTCATTCTTGTTTTAGAACGCTAGTGAGGATTTTCTGTGACGCGCATCTCTCGGTTGACTTGTTTTTGAATTCTTCGCAAACAGTGAGTTTCACGTTCCCCTTTTACTCTTTTAAACGCTTTTACTTGGGGGAGAATACATACTCCAAAACGCTTTAGATTTTGTTATTAGTTATATATCACTTGTAAGGCTAAGTGGCAAACGAACCAACTAAAGTCCTTCATAACATCGAACCGTTTAGTATTTGTATAATAGCGAGTCACTGTTGAGTAGTACTACTGGGTTTGACAAACCCCACCCAACTCTAAACTCGACTAGAGGTCAAGTGGGTGTAATTTTGGCTAACACATTTTCCATGGTCGTGGTAGACATGGTGGCAAGGCAATTGATAAACAGTCAGCTTCGGTGTCGAACACTTAGTAATACTTGTTTTATAGGCTAGCTACCTATCGATATATAATTGACATAACATCATCTGGTAACGCAAACGCAAATGCAAAACGCAAACACTTAAACGCGAACATTTTCTTTATTTATATATGTGAACTCACCAACCCCGTGTTGACACTTTTAGCATGTTATTCTCAGGTAGCCGAGGCGGGCGCGCGGTATAGGAACATGCATCCCATTGAACTCTAACGTTTTTGCAAACTTGTTTTTAAACTGTTATTAATTGGGTTTTAAGTCGTCCTGCGTGACGCAACACTTGGTTTATGAATTTACGCTTCTGCACTCATTTAAAGTTAAATGTTTTCGTGGTTTGAAAACTTTATTTATGGTGTTTGATTATAACTAATGATTCCGATCCTGTTAGTTTACACCCTCTGACGGTAAAACTCCGTTAGTGGATTTTGAGGGTGTGACAGACGAGGATTTGGTTGTCTGTACCGATGCTTCGTATCGTGGGTTAGGTTGTGTGTTGATGCAACAAGAAAAGGTGATAGCTTACACGTCTAGATAGTTGAAAGTCCATGAGAGTACTTATCCGACACCTGATTTAGAGCTAGCAGCTGTAGTGCATGCTCTTAAAATGTGGAGGCATTATCTGTATGGTACAAAGTGTACCATTTACACATATCATAAGAGTTTAAAGTATTTCTTCGAGCAGAAGGAATTGAACATGAGACAAAGGAGATGGTTGGAGTTGATTAAAGATTATGATTGCGACATTAAGTACTATCCTGGTAAAGCTAATGTGGTCGCCGACGCGCTAAGTCGTAGGAATGAAGAGGTCATTGCAACAGTTTAGTCATACCAGCTGATTATGAATTCAAGTCTTTTTGAAGAAATCATCAAAGTACAGTCAGAGGTGTTAGTAGACGAAGGGTTAGTGAAGAAAGAGAGAGTTTACGGCCAACAAGATGAGTTAATGGAAAACACTCATGGTGTTAAGACTAGATTTGACCGTATGTGGATTCCACGTCATGGAGATCTTAGAGGTCGAATCTTAGATGAAGCCCTAAGTCAAGATACTCAATTCATCCTGGAGCTACAAAGATGTACCAAGACTTGAAAAGAGATTACTGGTGGCCAGGAATGAAGAATGATGTGGTGGATTATGTTAGTAAGTGCTTAACTTGTCTACAAGTCAAAGCCGAACATCAGAAGCCTTATGGAAAAATGCAACCGCTTGAGATAACTGAATGGAAATGGGAACACATCACCATGGATTTCATAACTAAGCTACCTCGTACAGCTAAGCATCATGATTCCATCTAGGTGATTGTGGACCGTTTGACCAAGAGTGCTCACTTTCTGCCTATACGAAAGGCTATCTCGTCAGAAACGTTAGCAAGCTTGTTCATAAAAGAGGTTGTGACTAAGCATGGGGTACCTTTATCAATTGTGTCTGATAGATATACACGGTTTACTTCTAGGTTTTGGAAGAAGTTCCATGAAGCTATGGGAACGAGATTGAACATCAGTACGACGTATCATCCCCAAACAGATGGACAGTCTGAAAGGATGATCCAAACTCTTGAGGATATGCTACGTGCTTGTGTTTTAGACTTTGGTGGAAGTTGGTATGATCACGTGAATCTGGCAGAGTTCTCCTATAACAACAGTTACCATTCAAGTAGCGGTATGACATCGTTTGAAATGTTCTATGATAGATGGTGTAGAACTCCCATATGTTGGGGAGACTCTGGTCAGAAGGAAATGGGGAGTTTAGAGGTGGTTCAAGAGACATCATCAAAGTTCGATCAGATTAAGGCCAGGATGAAAGCTGCACAAGACAGACAAAAGTCGTATGCTGATAAGCGGCGACGACCGATTGAGTTTAACGTTGGTGATAATGTGATTCTCAAGGTCTCGCCTTGGAAAAGAATCATTCGTTTCAGGAAGAGGGGGAAGTTGAGTCCGAGGTATATTGGACCGTTTAAGATTATATATCGCGTGGGTGAGGTGGCTTATAAGCTGGATTTACCTAATGAGTTAGAAGGAATTCATTCAAGCTTCCATGTTTCTCAGTTGAGGAAATGTCTAGCTGATGACACGTCTCACGTGCCATTGATGGATATCGAGGTTGATGAGCAGTTGAACTACATTGAACAGCCGATTGAGATAGTTGATCATAAGGAAAAGAAACTTCGTCATAAGGTTATACCCTTAGTGAAAGTGATATGGAAGCACCGCAAGGGATCGGATGCCACTTGGGAAATCGAGGAAGAGATGCACAAGTTTTACCCTAATATGTTCATGTAATAGTTAGGTTGCGGGGATGAAACCTCTTTAAGGAGGGAAGACTTGTAACATCCCAAAATTTCAAGTAATAATATTTTATATTATTTCTTATAATAATCGAGTTTACTTGGTTTGGCAAGGAAACAATAAAATAATAAGGGAAGATAAGTAGGCTAAGTAGATGGGATTAATGATGGACTAAAAAGGAAGGATGGACCTTAAGGGGAGTATAAATACCCCCTTAAACCCTAAATCTTTCCATTTCCATCCATCTTATGCATAATATCCCCTACACCTCTATAACACACACAAACCCTTCCATTTCGGCCGCAAGAGAGAGAGAACGAGATCCAAGGCCAAAACCAAGCCAAATATCGATAGATAGTGATTTCTGAAGCTAGATACAAGATCATCGTTGAACATAAAGCTACACCGTAATCTAAGAACACATAAAGGTATGTTCTTGATCTTAAAGCTTACATTTTTATGAACGGATAGCCATGAAACTTGAACATAAACTAGATCGGGTCTAGATAAATCATAAAGTTTCAAACTTAATGATTTAAGATGGACGTAAAGGGCTCATGGTTAGATACGGTTCATGAAGGAAACCCTAGATCTAGCTTAAAGAACGTTTTAGGATTAAAGGTTCAATCTTTATGACAATAACGAGCTAGACCTTGAGCCGTGGGGGTTAATGGGTGTTAAACGGTTAGGAATGGCGGAGTAAGGTAGCTAAAGGATCAAGTTTGGACCGTTAACCGTTGTTATAGCCAAAAATGAATTTAAAGATAGGAGGTTCTGAGCTGAAAGCATCAGACAAAGGTTCTCGGTCAACACGAGAACCCGGTCAAAATGGGTATTTCGGTCAAACGGAGTTCTCGGTTAACGAGAGTTCTCGGTGACGAGAGTTCTCGGTGACCAAGGGTTCTCGGTGACCAAAGATTTCGGTCAAACACGAGTTCTCGGTCAATGACTTGGGTTCTCGGCCAGGAACAGTGTTCTCGGTCATCGTGATTCTCTACCTAGAGTTCTCGGCCATCCAGTTCTGTTGGGCCTGAACCTAGTTGGGCCTAGGTGCTCAAATGGACTGACTTAACTAGATCCACAAACCTTAAGACCATAACCCATCTAAACAAACAAGCCCAACTTAGGAGCATGTTAGTTAACTAAACACCAACTTAATCAAGTAAAAGGTTAATTAACAATATATATATTTAACAGTTAGCCATGCTCAATTAAAGAAGGGGATTACAATTAACAGCGAACGCAATAGGATCCAGGTGAGTTTCTAGCCCCATTTCTATGTTATGTTTTCGGGGCTATGTGCATACTCGACGTGTTTGTTAATACACTTATCCTGAGTGATAAGTGTATGCCTTATGTGATTATGTGAAATGTATGAATGATTGCTTGCCAGTGCGTGAACGGTCTTCGGATATTGCACGTATTGTCAAGTTGTAATGCTATGTATGATGTAAGTATGATATGTATGCTATATGCATGGAAGTTATTAAGTTAATAAAAGAAGGTTAACGTATGGTTGTATGGTAACGAAGAAGGAACCGAACCCTAATAATATTCGAGGAAAGGTATGGTTGTGTGGTAACGAAGAGGGAATCGAACCCTACTAATATTCGAGAACTATGGAACCGAACCCTACTAATATTCGAGGAAAGAGGGTACCGAGCCCTAATAATACTCGAGGAAAGAGGGTACCAAGACCTAATAATACTCGAGGAAGGAGGATACCGAGCCCTAATAATACTCGAGGAAGGAGGGTACCGAGCCTTAATAATACTCGAGGAATGTATGACGTAATACTCTTTATAACGTAAGATATGAATGTAAGTAGGTATGAAAGAAAGTATGAAAGTATGAACGAAAGTATATAAGTATGTATGTATTGTATGATGTATGATTAACTAGAACTCACTCAGCGTAGCTGACTTTTAGTATGCACGCAGGTGAGTAGGATGAAACAGCTAGCTTGAGGGGAACACGTGGCATTGAATAAGAGGCTGGCATCAGAAGACTCGATACGTTTATGTTTAATATGATGATATATTGAAAGACAAGTATGTTCATTTTAAGACAAGTTATGGATTAATGTAATCTTTTATGAAAGTTTTTATATTTCGCGTATGTTTTATTAACTCTGATAAATAGAACTATGTTGATGAGTAAATCCACACCCAAATGTGAGGCACCGGTAACGGGGCCTTACAAATATCTACTTATTATATATATTTTGCAATGATAAATGGTGAACTAACAATTTTTATGTTACCCGAGTTAGATGTACCAACTAAAAGTATTAAATATATCAGTCAATAACCTTTGTTTTTCATGGTACCGAGTATATTACAAAAGAAAATAAATTGGATGTGGCTCAATGGTAGAGCACTCACTTTACTAGTAAGAGGTAAGGGTTCAAACCTCACTATCACCAATTTATATGGGAGATATGAGGAATGACCCTGGCTTGCCAGGGTTCGAGTCCCGATCTCACCCGGTTTTACTGCTCCTCACTGTCGTGCCGTTTGGCGGGGCGTGGGGATCGGGTTTTATTCGAGAAATCACTCAATAGATGGACCGCTAGGGGCTCCGTTCGTCCGGACTTGTGATCGGCTCGGGCTACCTTTAGCCAATGCCAATGGTGGGCGCGTACAGAGTACCCGACGTTAAAGATGAGCAAAATCGGTACAGGTACCGGTCCGAAATCAGTACCGATTTGGTATCGTCGGTACCAAATCGGTACCAAAGTTTTGAGTTTCGGTACCGGTACTGGAGCGGGACCGGTACCGGTACGGTAGGGGACCGATATTTCCCGAACTTTTACCTTCAATCCCGGTACCGGTACCGGAACCGAATAATTCGGTACCGGTACCAAGAATTCGCGATTTTCGGGACCGGGACCGGTACGATGCCGATCTCATCCCTACCCGGCATTACTTAGTTGGTCGTTTAAAAAAAAGATTACGAAAGAAACTTTTTTGTGTTAATTAAACGAATCAATTAATTATGATCAAAACTCATTAAAGTCTCTTATGTACGGGTTCAATCCCTTTAAGTTGGTCTAAATTTTTATTAGCGTAAGTTATCAAATGATTATTAATTAGTAGTTCAAAGTGTTAAACCTCTTTTAGTAAATAACTTTGACCATATCATTAGTTATAATTTGACCAGAATCCATTCATCAATATATAAGCGTTCTTCAAATTATAATGCAATTTTTTTCATGCATTGTGATACTTAATAATTTTGCATCACCAAAAGCTCCTAAATATAGGTACCTCGTAAATTATTATACTTTTATATGTTGTTACATCGTGATTTTCACATTCAAAACAAGTCATTTACATGACTATAAAATGGAAGTTAACGATTCGAAGTAAGTACAAATTCTATTTAAGAGACTCATGTGAGCAAAACAACTTAATCTGATATCAGTTGTCTTCGGTAGAGACACTTATGATGTCAAGCGTTTCTAGCATGTTAAGTGCTCCAGAGTAGTATGATCATTATATTTAAATTAAAAAAAAGTTCAGATAAAACATTATCATAATGGAATCATCACAAATAAAATGAGACTAAATATCTTCTAATTACTTAAAATACATATGATCAGAAGATCATATTGGAAAAGTAATGATTTTTACTATACTAAAGTTATATTACACAAAATTAGTTTAGATCCAGAGACGATGATGATAAAAATAATTATAACAGTTATTATTATTAATTACAACTAGTTATCATACCCGGCGCATTGCGTCGTGTTAAAAAAACCATGTGTTGTAGCGTGCCAACACGAATTTGGTAGGTATTGGTTTATGGCACCAAAACTAAACACAAAAACATCCCCTCCTGGTGAACAAAAAAAACCTGGGCATCGATTACGTTAATTTTGGTATCAGAACTAAACCCCAAAGATATATTCGTCAAACTAAGATATAAAAAAATTAAATTATTTATAAGAACGTTTATTCGGCCGATAAACCCGAGCATTGGTAAAACCTGAGCGTTACGACAGCGGGTCAACGTGAAACTTTTGTTAAGATGCTTGTACACATCCTAGGAAACTCATATTCAGAAATGAGAGTGTTCATAGGTCCACGCGTATATTTAAAATAGGGGTGTGCACAAAATCGAAAAGACAGAACCGAAACCGAAAAAAATCGAACCGAAAAAACCAAACCGGATTAGAAACCGGCGGTTCGGTTTTGAACTTTAGAAAAAACGAAATATTGGTTTTGGTTCGGTTTTGTATTTTGTAAAGAAACAAAAAAAAAAGAACCGAATCGAAATAACAAAAATCAAAATAACCATAATATTTTAACCGTAACCATTAAAACAAAATCTGTCAATGACTATTTATTTAGTTTTAGCATATGGTTAAAAATAAATATATTTAGTATTCTACATATGGTTTAATAACTAATAATATTGGTAATTTTAGTTTTGATTTTAACTTTGACTTTTAATTTTAAATGTATCTTTTATTAGCTTTTAATATTCGAGGTCCAAATATTCAATATTATATTAATTATTAGTTGAGATGTTGAGATGGATGTATGAACATAAGGGGTTGAACGGATAAGAAATGAGGTTTCTAGGGAAAGACTAGGAGTGGATATAGTATCTTAGAAAAGATATTGGAACGTAGGTTGAGATGGTTTGAGCATGTAAAGAAAAGAGAAAAGGCAGATAACGATGCCAGTTAGAGCAGTGGAAGCAGGATGCCCTCAATGTAGAGGGATAAGGAGTAGTGGTAGACCTAATTTGACTTGGGAAGAACATATTAGACGGGATTTGCTAGAGTTACACCTCGATGAGAACATATAGTATCTTAGAAATGAGGTTGAGATGGATGTATGGACACAAAGGGTTGAACGAATAAGAAATGAGGTTTCTAGGGAAAGACTAGTAGTGGATATATAGTATCTTAGAAAAGATAATGGAACGTAGGTTGAGATGGTTTGGGCATGTAAAGAGAAGACAGATAACGATGCCGGTTAGAGCAGTGGAAGCAGGATGCCCTCAATGTAGAGGGATAAGGAGTAGTGGTAGACCTAAATTGCTTGGTTCGTGGGTTTTGGAGGTTGAAGGAGAGTGTGGAGATGACAAGTGGTGGGTGCGTTGGGTGGATTCACGGTGGTAGAGATAAACCTGCAACTAACGGAAGGTGCGGCAATGTGGAGACAAACGGATGTTTGTATTGTTTTGTATTTGGTGCGACAATAGGGCTATCGGAGATGGCATGGGAGGAGAGAGTTGAGTTCCTGGATAAGGCAAAGTCTGTTTAGTTTATATAATGGTTGTTCAAGGAGTTAAAAATATCTTGGGAAACAGATATTGAATACCAACATCTTCAGATTAGGATGGCCTCCACAATAACTGGAACAAAATTGTCGCTTTATCCTGACATATGTCTAAAAGTCCCGAAGGGGTTAAGATATATATAACAGCATCCACGATGCCATTTTTGCTTATATGAGGCACGCTTTATTTGCCTTCTTGTTTTCCATGATATTTACACGTATGTACAGTGGTGGTGGTTCTAAATATTGCACGTACATGTTATCATCTTGTATTATGTCTACCTACAAGGCTACAATCACTCTTCTTATTTGTTTTTAAGCATTAATATATGTATGATTTAGAGTTCGTTTTGTCATGTTTATAACCTGCCCAACACTTTTTAAACCATATGAAATTAATCTTAGAAAATATTTTTTAAAAAGAACACTTGT